>NW_007250502.1:20279-26322 GCF_000164805.1 Carlito syrichta
GCTGAGGCGGAAGGATCACTGGAGCCCAGCAGGCGAGGCTGCGGTGACCAGGAGCGGCCATTGCACTCCAGTATGGGCGACAGAATGTGACTCCAACTCAAAAAAAAAAAAAAGAATCTTTGGGATGTGGGAAACTTTGGGTGGACAGTGAAGACAAGCAAGGATGGGGTTTGGGGTAGAGGGGAGATGGGAAATTGTTAGGGTTACAAAGCACAGTCTGTTAGAAAACTCACGTATTAGGGGAAGGGAGGACCCCAGACCCAAATCAGAAGGCAATGACTTCAGGGAAAGCCTATGCAGGCACACTCAGAGCCTGGGAGTCCAAAACCTGGGGCTTTCAGCTATTTTCAGTGTGACAAGGGTAGGAGCAGTTATTCAGGTGTGTGTGTGTGTGTGTGTGTGTGTGTGTGTGTGTGTGTGTGTGTGTGTGTTTATGCATGTCTGTTTCAGGAGTGATGAAGATGAACATCTAAACACAAATATCCTGGGACTCAGGATCCCAAAAGTGAGAGTTAGGTCAGGGGTACTATATGAAGGGGCCAACGTAGGGCACCCCCACAAGAAACAAAGTTGAGAGGAAAGTTAGAAGGTTAGAATCTCAAGGAGGCAGGAAGTCATAAGAATGAGGAGGGCTAGGCTTGGTGGCTCAGCCTGTAATCCCGCACTTTTGGGAGGCTGAGGTGAGTGGATTGCCTGAGCCCTCAGGTTCGAGACCCACCTGAGCAGTGAGACCTCATCTCTACAATAAATTTTAAAAAAATCAGCCAGGCATGGTAGTGCAGACCTGTAATTCTGGTTACTTGGAAGGCTGAGGTGGAAGGATCGCCAGAGCCCAACAGGGAGAGGCTGCGGTGGCCGGGAGCAGCCACTGCACTCCAGTCTGGGCGACAGAGTGAGACTCCAACTCAAGAAAAAAAAAAGAATGAAGAGGGAGTGAGGGGTGTCCTGATGCTACCCAGGCAGATGTGGAGCTGAAGGCAGAAGTCTGTTGTGAGAGGAAGGGAGTTTGAGCGAAGAGGGTTTCTGGACATCAACCTGGGGGATGTGTGGAGAATGCAGGGTGGGTTAGGGTCCTGACTAGAGACTGGGCATAGTGTCTTCCAGAGGGAAGGCTATTATTTACCAGTCCAGGGTTCAGCAGGGAGAGATCTGGGCAGCTTGCTCTGAAACAGAGGTCTGGGTGGTCAGTTGTGGAAAAGCTGTGGGGTGCTGTGGAAAAGCCAGATTTTCCCCTCTGACCTCTGAGACAACCTCCAACCAATTGAGTCTGCCAGGTAGCAAGACCCAAGGAGATTTGGTAGTTAGAAAAAGTGACCGATCCCATAGCAGAGGCTAAATAGGAGCCTGGGTACAGGGAGGCGGCGGGAGAGTGGATAGAGTGCCAGGTGGCATGGGAGATGTCGAAGAGAGCATGCAGCTCCAAAAGTGGGGGACATAGGGCTGGGATTGTGGGCAATGAGGGCCCCAAAAACTTGGAATCAGAAAGAATCAAGAAAAGGAGGAGGAGATTGAGAGACTGAATGCCTTGGAATGCCTGAAGACCCAGAGATTGGAGAAAATGAAGAAGAGGGCTGGAGGGCCTGAAAGATGTGGGAGTGTGTCCCTTGGAGCCATCCTCCCCAGTGGACGCCTTCTAGTTCTTCCTCACATACAATCCTCAAGGAGGCCAGTTCTACTCTGTTCCCAAATCGATTCCTCTCAAATAGAAAATGCTCCCTCCAGGCACCCATGGTTTGTACATGTTCCTCCCTGGAGCTTCTCCTACTAAGGAAAGACACTCTCAAACACCCCCACAACTCAATTCCAGACTTTCAACCTTTGAAACCTCCCCATTTCCTCAATCCATCTAAGCTCACAGCCCTCAGAACCTCAGACTCCAAGCAGATGTGATTCACCCCATCTCAGATCTACCCCCAGATTGACAGCCTTCCCCTCCTCCCAGTACAACACAGAGATTTAACCCCAACGTGAGCAGGAAGTCATCCCAGAAAGAGCCCCGAGCTCACATTTCAGCTAAGTAAGAAACTTACTGAAATTTCCACATTTCTGCAATATCCAGACTGTTGTTGTCGTCTTTGTCATGGAAAAGGTGTTGGTGAAATGAAAACAAAAGTCATGACTGAAGGTTCTCAGCAGTGGTTGATACTGTCACTGGAGAATCAGGAGTTCAGGAAAACAAACGAGTATGTCTGTTCTCCTGAAAATGGTTATTATAGCATACAGAATTTAAAATGAGTAACTGACTCATAATCTCTGCTGATTTTTTTAATTTAAATTTTCAACTGACAAATAATACTTGTATATATTTATGCTGTTCATTTGTCCTGTTGCATCACCTTTTTAAAATAACTAATAGGTGATATTCACTTTTAAGATTTCTTAACTATAGTGCAGATCCCAATCTGGACTTATAAGTAGATATTAAACCACAGCTACTGTTTCTGGTTTGCAACACATCATCCCTTTGAAGAAATATATAATCTTCTTTTGGAAACAGTTCACATACAATTTTGTTGTACATTGTGTAAAAAAAAATAGCATAGAAATGGAATTATTTTATTTAGTACATCATCATCTTCTTGATTAGAGTTGTAGGTATCAGGTTTAAGGTAATGATTGCCTTTTCCATTGATCATATCATTAATTCACCTGTTAAGATTTCTCTTATTTTATCCACAAGATAATTAGCCACAAAACTTACTGAAATTTCCACATTTTCTTTATAAACAAAATAAGCGAAACCATGAAAACATCTGAAATTTTGTGTTGGTTTCAAACCAAGTTATCTTATGACTCTATTCTGGGAAGTTACCCTTTTAGAAGTTAACTATGACGTAAGTTAATTGACAGAAAGTGGTTCTGTCCAATGAGTGTGTAGTGTGGGTATGGGCCCTATTGTCAGTCTAAAGTTGCTGCTTTCCAAACAGCTCAGTGAGCATGTTGGCTCCTAGTGCAAATGTCACAGGTGAGGAGAAGAAGTGGCACACTCATATAGTGTTTGGGGAGTATGAGGAGGTATGACTAAGGGGACAATATGTTACCAAGCTCAGGTACATAAGAAAGGGAAATGAAGGGTTTGGCCAAACACTGGTGAATATGAAGATGAAGCATATTGAATTCTTTTCATTCTATAGTGGGATGAATCCAAGAGTTCCCCAAATATTGGGGAATTGTGACTTTGGACTTGTGAAAGTCACTTTTGGTTGAAAAAAGATTCTTCCAAATGTGATCAAATTAAAGATATTTATGTTGGGAGATTCTCCTGGATTATCTGACTGGACCCTAATGAAATCACAAGTGTCCTTGTAAAAGGAAGGCAGGGAGAGACTTGAGTCCAAAAAAGGAAGAAGCTGGTGGGAGCCTGGGTCTGTGGGCTAAGGGTGATGGGATGTGAGGGTGTGAGTTAAGGAATGGTGTGACCTTCAGAAGTGGCAAAAGACCAGAGTTCATCCCCTCAGTAGCCCTCACACATGCATCCCATGGTGGACTCCTTAAAAATGACAGCGGCATGGGAAGGGCACCACCTATGGGACAAACTGACCCTGGTAGCTATCAGCCTAGAATGGCCTCACTGGGCACCTTGACCCAGCACCTGGCATTTCCTTCAAGGCACCCATTTGGGTTCTTACCTCTTGGTTTTCTTTGTTGTCTTCAAAAGTCAGTGTGACAGAGAATCTACACACAAGACATACTGAGAAATAGAACCTCCCATCTGAGTGGTCCTGCTTGGATACTCATGTTGAGTCTGGTCTAGATCCTTGAGACACCTACCTGCCAGGGTCTGTGGACTAAGGGTGATGGGATATGAGCAGTGATGTGCGACCTGGATAAGGGAGTCTAATAAGGCCAACTGGGCATGTGAAACTCTCAAACTGGAGTAGGAATTTGGGGTGGTCAGTATGATTTGAGATTTTGAGGATTTAGTGGGGTCATGGAAGAGAATTTTAGTTGTAGAGGGCTCAGGGTGAGGCTGATGACTCTAAGTTGGGAGTTGACCTTCCTGCTCTGAGAAGAGCAACTAGAGGGTGAAGTTGAGGGTTACATCCTTACAACTTGCATGGGCTTGAGGGGAGATTGGACATGAGGGGAGGTGTTGGGAGCCAGCCTTGGAGGCCCACCTGATTGACAGGGTCCTGGTGGGCCAAAGACCCCGGGCTGCAGGGCAAGCCCGGGAAGCGAGGCCCTTCTGTCTTCCACCTTTGCGGTTTGGTACCGCCGAAGAATTCTGTGTGGTCGTGGAAGAAGAAAATGGCATGTTTATGCGAAGTACTCACAGCTAACCTGAGAATGTCATAGTTCATTTTTCCATTTTCCCACTATGCCACTTGGCCTTTTCTAACATATGCAAGGGTTAAACTCTGAAGCACATCAAGAATGCTTTCTTTCACTTGGTTATAAGTTACTAGATATTGCTTGAGTAAAAAATAAGTATATTCACTCTTTATTTGATTTAGGATTATGCAGTTTAGTGTTTAGACAAGGTTTTTTAGAAGCACAGTTTATAGTAAGTTCATTATGAATTCATTATAAGTTCTAACACTTATCTAGAAGTTATGTAGGTGATTTATAACACTGTTTTCACTAACAGGATAAAGATTAATCATTAAGGTTTTTACTTAATTCAATAGTTAAAACTCTAAGTTAACACTTATAGAGTGGGTATTCACTGAACTCATAATATACTAATCAGACACTTTTATGATAAATTAGCTAAAGACAGAAAGTAACCTTGGGGGCCTGGAAAACACTACTAAAAGCTTCTTTTGAGTTCTTTTTAGAAATAAACACCACAGGATAAGAGAAAAGTAATGAAGACACCTGGACAAGAAAGGCGATTACAAAGCTCTGAAGGCCATAAAGCCCCAGAAGGAAAACTACTGCTACATGAAAAACTTTACACTTGGAAACTTTCTAAAGACAGTTCAAGGACTGTAATTCGGGACTTTAGACTAAAACTATCATCTTTGGCCTTATGAATAAGACTCATTGTCTGAATGTTTGTAGGGTTCTTGGCTGGTTTGTTGCTAAGACCACTAGATGGTGGTAACTTTTAAAGCATATTTACGTGAAGGAATTTTCTTTGTCTTGCCCCTTTACAAATGGTATAAAAGCCTTCCCTTAGATAACATTAAATGTCATCTATTCAGGAAGCAGGTGTCCGAGTATAAGATTTTCGTCCTTTGCCTATCCATCTCTCCTTCAGGAAATCTCACAACCCTTGTGGGGCTGGACCCCTTCAGGGAGGATAAGATTTTTAAAGACAAACGTGAATGCCCTGACAACGGGGTCAGAAGGGATCATGAGACATCCTACCCAATGAGGGCAGAGAGCACATAGGGACAGGAAGAGCAGAATCCAGCAGGGACAAGAAAATGGGAGAACCAGAAGAGATTGAAAGATGACAGGGTACTCTGAATGTAACCTGAGCTGAAAGCATTTGGGGACTCAAGCCAAAAGAGAATCTGAGTGCAGACTATCATCCTGTAAAAGCCTCTGGGACTGTGGTTTGGGAACAGGTGGTGAATCAGGATAGCATGAGGGTTCCAGGATGAGTGCTCAGTTTTCAGGTGTCTAACTCCAACCAGGTTGTGAAGAGCACAGCCTGCTTTTAAAGCATGGTCTGGGGTCTGGAGTTATGGCAGCCCTTATGAATCCTGTCAAAAAGCGTAACTTTATCCTTATACTCCAAAACTTACGTCAGGTGAGTCAACAAGTTAGCTAGGTCTCCAGGGGGTATGTGTTTGTAAAGCCACTGAGCTCTTGAGTGAGTACAGGTCTCTCAGTAGGTGCAGGGACACAGCAATTAGTGTCAATCTGCAAAATGTATTTATTACAAAATTCATCAGGAAATTGAATCAGCAACAATTTTCACTGACAAGAGGGCAACTAATATTCATTCACCCCTGATATCACTCTCTCTAGCTTGCTCTCTCTCTCTCTTTTCTCCCTCCCTCTCTCTCTCTCTCTCTCTCTCTCTCCTATTGATGGTATTGTGACCACCAGATTGGTGAAACAGAAAATGACTCGGAATGCCTAAGTAACA
>NW_007250503.1:0-4112 GCF_000164805.1 Carlito syrichta
CTTTCTGGGCTTAATACCTTTTTATGTGTCTCCTGTAGAGCTGGTCTGGAAGCTGCAAAGTCTCTTAGGGATTGGATGTCTGAGAAGGATTTTAATTCTTCACTGCTGATGAAGCTGAGCTTGGCTGAGTAGGAAATTCTTGGTTAAAATTGTTTATCTTTGTGAGCTTTGAAAATTAGATTCTAGTCCCTTGTAGTTTGTAGTATTTCTGATGATCAGTCTATTGCTACTCTGATTAGTCTTCCCAGTAGGTAGTCTGACCTTTCTCTCTCACTGCCCTTAGGAATTTTTCTTTTGTACCTACTTTGTGTAGGCAGATTATTCTGTGTCTAGGGGTTGGTCTTCCCCTTTGATGTCTTACAGGGGTTATTTGTATCTCTTGTGTTTGGATGGACACATCTCTAGCATGATGGGGAACATTTTCTTGGATAACCTCCTGGAATACTTGTTCCAAGGTGTTCTACATTTTTTCTTCTTCTGAGTACCATTCAGGATTAAGATCTGCCTCTTGATATTATTGAATATCACTTGGAGGCTTTATTCTTTCTTTCTGAGTTTTCTTCCTATGTTTCTTACAGATTGGGTTAATTCTATGCTTTTGTAGTCAAGCTCTGAGTTTCTTCTGCTTTCCATACTTGTCATATTTGTTATTTATTTCCTGGGTAACATTTTTATGGCCAAAATATCTGTTACAAGTTTTTTCAGTGTTGCATCTTGTCTTATTTTTATTCACTCTTTCCATCCATTTCCTAATCCTTGTTATATTCTGGGGCCATTCCTTGGTGATTTCCATTGTTTAGACTTAGGTCTGATTTTTCAAGTATTGTCTCTTTGGTACATGAGAAATTATCTGTGTTTTTCTATATTTTTCCTAATTTGTGACAGATCTTTTTCTTTGCTCTTTAGTTCCATTATTCAGTGGCAGTGGAAAGGGCTTTCACTTCTGATACTTGTTCAACCCTCTAGTCATCTGTGATCAAGACTCTGAATTTCTTCTATTTTGAAACAAGGCACTGATCTCTTGGGCGGTTTCCTCATCCTTTTCTGGTCACACCCTTTGTCCCATGGCTGAATCAGGGTAGAGTTGGATGCCTGAGACTTAACTGACTGCATCATGATTACAGAACTAAATATTTTATAAAATGTAAAGGTATATCATATGTTTTCGGCATCCTCAAGAGATAATTTGCAAATATTTGTAAGAAAAGTTCTATAATTTGTTTTAAAAAATAAATTAGTTGAGCTTTAACTGTATAATTAATGTAAAATATATTTTAATATTTATAAATATA
The DNA here is from genome assembly GCF_000164805.1 of Carlito syrichta. NCBI lineage: Eukaryota > Metazoa > Chordata > Mammalia > Primates > Tarsiidae > Carlito > Carlito syrichta. The sequence continues at coordinate 1,293 of NW_007250503.1, forward strand.
CGTTTCTTTGTGTTTTCAACATGAGATTCACATATGTGTTTCTGAGATGAACTCCTGAAGCACCTGATGTAAATACTTAAACTTTATAAGCTGAATCAAACTGCAGAAGAATACCTATGAAAACATACTCTGTTTTACCTTTCACTATTTTTACACATGTCTGGAAATACTCTATATTCTACAAATGGAAATCATCTTTTGTTGACCCACTCTACTTGCTGGACACAATGAGGGACTAGTCATTTTAAAAAGTCTCATTTTCCTAACACTATCAGAAAAAAAGGGTTGCACTAACTTAACTGGCATTTTTTATCACCATTTCCAGGAAAATACAAAATAAAATCTATTTTTCAGAGAATTACTCTCCCTCCCTTCAAATAATAAACATTTTACTACTAAAAGACTGCTAATGTCAATGAAGAAAAAGTCATTTTCATTTTTATGTCAAAGCAAATCATTTGCTTTGTGAAAATCTTCTGCATAATTTCAATGGATTTCACAGTGCAAACAGAAAAAATTCGGTTTTGAGAATACTAAACTTTAAAAAATTATTATATTCAAGATTCAATTACAAAGAGAAAACAGCATGGTGATCAGGGTCTTCTGAGTAATACCCACACTGGTCAAGATTCGCATGGCCCCATGCCATAGGCTAAATGTTTGTGTCCCCCTCCAAATTCATATGTTGAAACCTAACCCCCAAGGTACTAGATGGAGCTAGGGCCTTTGAGAAGTGATTAGGTCAAGAGGGCAGAGCCCTTATGAAATAGATTAGCCCTTATAAAGGAGACCCTAGAGAACTTCCTTCTTCCTTCCACTGTTTGAGGTCACAGCAAGAAGTTTTCTAAGAACCAGGAAGCTGCCAGATCCTTGATCTTCTACTTCCCAGCCTCCAGAGCTGTGAGAAATGTTTCTGAGTTTAATAAGCTACCCAGTCAATGGTATTTTGTTATAGCAGCCTGAATGGACTGACAATCACAAGAGCTTTGCTCTTCTTTTGGTGGAATCTGTTACTGCTATTTTTACAGTATATTTAAAAAGAATCAAGGAAGCATATGGCCTTTGGAGACGGGTGTGGTAATAGTTTCTGCTTCCTTTACATGCCTGCTATCTAGCCTTGGGCAAATTAATCACCCTCCCTGAGCCTCAATTTCCCAATCTATAAAAATGAGCATAACAGGCACTTTCTTAAGAGGGTATGAAGATTAAACAAGTGCACAGATTCCAGCAGAGCAATAAGCACGCCATAGGTTTTTTGAGAGCTTCCTTCCCTCCCCCTCCCTTCCAAACCCTGCTCGTTTCCCTCTCTTCACTGTTGGAGAACTGCAGCCAAGGAATGTCCAGTGCCTAAAGTCATTTTGGTGTTTGTAAGGTCTGTGATATTCCCATTTTCACTCTTGACATTGGAGATGTGTGCTTTCTCTCTCCTTTTCTAACTCAGTCTGGTTAGGGGATTACCAATTTTATTGATCTTTCTTAAAAGCCAATTTTGTTTGATGTTGTGAATTTCTCTTGTCATTGCTTTTCTATTCTTATTTATATTCTTATCCCATACCTATTATTTGTTTCTTTCTACTTACTATAGGTATACTTTGCTCTACCCTAAGGTGGAAACTTTGAGCACGGTTTTAAGTCCCTTTTTTTTCCTAATATGAGCATTTACACTTTGGCATATTCCTCTAAGTGCTGCTTAGCTGCTTCTCACAAATTTTACGTTGTGCTTTTTGATCATTCAATTCATAATATTTCATAATTCTCCTTTTGATTTCTTCTTTTACCCATCATTGCTTATAAATGCATTTTTAATTTCTGAATGTTTGGGTATTTTCCAGGTAGCTTTTAAATATCTAATTTAATTCCACTGTGGTGAGACAACATACCATGTAAAATTTCCAACATTTAAATTTTTATTAAACATGTTAGTTGTATCACATATGTTTTAAAAATCCATGTGCACTTGAAAAGAATGTGTGTTCTGCAGTTTTTTTGTTGTAGAGATGAGTTGCCATCTGGTATCATTTCTTTTCAATATGAAGAATTTTCTTTAGTATTTTTTGTGGTGCAGTCCTAATGGCATGAATTCTTTCATTTTTAAGTTCACCTAAAAAGTTCCTATTTTTTCCTTCATTTTTGAAGGACAGCTCAACTGAACATAAACTTCTGGGACATTAGTTTTTTTTCCTCCTGTCCTTTAAAGATGTTCTTCTTTTGTCTTCTGATTTCCATGGTTTCTGAAGAGAAGTATGCTATCATTTGGAGTGTGCTCCATGTATGCAATTTTAAAAAATCTAGCTACTATCTTTGTTTATAGATTCTATCTGTGTCTTTGGATTTCTCTACCCTCCTGTGACTTCAATTTCAACATGGCCTTTGCAAAAATATTCATATAGTGTAGCTGAGGACCTTTCTTGTCAGCATTTAGTTAAATTTGAAAGATATAAAAGCCAGTGTTAACCAGTTTTTTTTTTTTTAAAAAGCTAATTCTGCATTGAATCTTTGTTAAATGAATGCTGAACCAGTGATTAAAATAACAGGAAAATATAAATTAAATACTACCAAATATAACATTTATCTATAAAACTGAAGCATAACTAATTTTTCATAGTTAATTTTGTAATTATATAAATCAACATTAGCTACATTTATATTACAGATTCTAGTGTTATTCAAAATAACGAATTTTAAAAAGACTTTTTAAAAGGTTACAATATTTTAAAAAGTTACAACATAAGAAACTTAAGTCATTTATACATGGAATTTTTGTCTTCTCTGGTTCAATTTTTCTACTTTTATCTACTCTGAAAGCTATTCTGCAGCTAT
>NW_007250503.1:5141-6403 GCF_000164805.1 Carlito syrichta
AAACTTAGCTCAAAAGATATTCAGCTCTTACATCATTTCTACTTCCTTGTGCATAGGACTTGTCCCTCAGAGGACACGAAGCCAAGTTAATCCCTGCATGAACACTGACTATTTCACTAACATTTGGGCCCAAAGCACAAGAACATGAAGGAAATCATTATTGAATGTAAACTAGTGGCTTTCATGTTTGGACAGCAAAGCAAGTAATGGATCCTTGAAATTGACCTTGGGAAGATAATCATCCCATGGACAGATAGATTTCAGCCCCTCATACCCTTCTCTCAAAAAGTACATGCAAGTTACAGCCTTTATATTTTCAAGTTTGCATAATTCCTCTTAATCACAGACCACATTGGAAAGCTCACCTCTATTTCTGCACTACAGATGAAGAATGTAATGTAGGAGGGGCTGTGATTCAAGTTTGTAACCAAAGATCATGGGATGACCATGGAGTCAGACAGGCTCTGCACTAAGATGCCAAGAATGTGTGAGTTATCAGGTCATTCATAAAGTATCATTAGAGCTAATTCATTTCAAGTGTTAAGGTGTGGCTGGCAATTCTTTTTTCTTTTCTAACTGTTGTGAGATTTTCAGAGGTTTTTTGTGTTTTTTTGGGTTGTTTTCTTTTTTTTTTTAATTTTTATTTTAGTTTCAGGGTATACACATGCATTGGATGGATGGGCCACACTGTGTTTGTCTATTCACCTGTTGATGGACACTTTGGCTGCTTTCATCTTTTGGCGATTGTAAATAACACTACGACGAACACAGGAGTACAAATGTCTGTATGAGTACCTGCTTTCAGTTCCTTTGAGATAGACACCAGAAGTGGAATTACTGGGTCATATGTGAACTCTACGTTCAATCTACACAGATTAGTGGTCATATTGTTTTACACAGTGGCTGCATCATCTTACTATCTTCTTCCTTATTTAGGGATAAATAATATGTTTCTGATACATCACATATTGTTTGTCCATTCATCGCTTGATGGACACTCGGGTTGTTTCCAACTTTTGGCTATTGGGACTAACGGCACCATAAATATTTATGTGCTAGTTTATGTTTGAATACCTGTTTTCTTTCACAGAACAGTCAGCCTTTACTTAACATTGTCAATAGGTTCTTGGACACTGCTGCTTTAAGTGAAATGATTTATAATGAAAACTTTACCGCAGGCTAATTGATATAAACAAGAGTTAAATTCCTAGGGCATATTTCTGGGCAGAGAAATATCACCAAACCTCTAAATAAATAACGAA
>NW_007250503.1:7287-8804 GCF_000164805.1 Carlito syrichta
TGTTGGGAGCCAGCCATGGAGGCCTGCTGAGCATTAGGGATCCAGGCAGGTTGCGAACCCTGAGACCACCAGGCTGCTTCAGGAGCTGAAGTCCCATTCCCTCCTCCTTTCCTTGTTGTTTAGCATTACCCACTGGTAGGGATTTTAACGATCTAAGCATGAAGTTCTGAGAATATGACAGGCATGGCTGACTCTAGGGATCCATTGTTCCTGCTTCTCACAGACTGCGGTTTCAGCTTTAAACTTAACACAGTTCAAACTCAGATCACATTTGGGAGCCTTATACGTGATACAAGCTTCTTTACAAGATTTAAAAATATATTTGTAGAATTAGTTATATACATTTAGAGAGCTGTTTCCAGCATGAGATGGTTATCTAGGGTTACCAGAAATGGCCCAGCACGAACTTTGGGCTGGGCAACATCCCTAAGGCCCCAGTGTCCATTTGGGGCTGGGCTGCATTCTTTTAATATGGTTCTTTAGTTACAATTAGTGTAAGTTTTTTCTACTTATAATAGAAACTGAATTCATAGAAAGTATTTTAGAATAGGTAATGCTACATCAGGGAATTATGTTAGTCCAAGCATGATCAAACATGATACTATAAGGTTTTATAAGAATACAGCTAACTTTTGAAATTTCATTGTTCCCGCCTTCTACTAATTGTGATTTTGGCTTTAGTACAATTACAGTTTGTGTCTGGGTTTTATTTTAGAAGCTTTATTGCTGATGATCAGCCTTATATATCAGGATTAGGAATTAGAAACTATTATAGAAATTAAAATAGATACATAGGATTTTAGAATAGCCATTTTGTTAAGAGATCATAATCAATTGTTCCTGGAAATGGCCCAGCGTGACCTTTGGACTGGGTCACATTCTTTAGGAACTGGTCTGACCTACAATTAAGAGTTTTTTATAGTACAGGTAAAGTTAGCACAGAATAGAAAGGTATTAGGATTTAAGTCAGTCATTAGGTGTTGGGTATGCATAAGTTTTAGAAGTTATTGATTATTAGGATTTTATGATATTAAAACTGTTGTATTGCTTTTGAGGAACGTAAACCAAGCATAAGGAACAGTGAGATAATTTTGGGATTGTCCTTCCTCATGCTTGGGGAAAATGCCTGGTGGGCAGGGATGCCCCCCCCCACCTGGCTTTGTGTTCATTTAAAACTCTTGTGATTTGATTAAGATTGTCCTTTCTTATGCTAAGGAAAACGCCTGGTGGGTGAGGATGCCCTCCACCCACCTGGCTTTGTGTTCGTGTAAACTCTTGTGATTTGATTGGGGTTGCCCTGTCTCATTCCTAAGGAAACGCCTGGTGGGTGGGGGACACCCCTCATCTACCTGGCTTTGTGCTCACATGAAAGTCTTGTGATTTGACACGTGAAAATTTGGGATAAAAGACGCACGTTTGTTCTCAATAAACGGCTTCTGCTCATTTCACTGAACAGCTGTCCACTTTCTTTCTTTCTCTTTCTCTTTATATCTATGCCTCCATCTTGCTTTCTTTTA
>NW_007250503.1:10333-14939 GCF_000164805.1 Carlito syrichta
GATCTCAGTCCTTGTCAAAAACCAATCGACCATAGAGGTGTGGATTTATTTTTGGACCTATAAATTCAGTTCCATTGATCTCTACATATATCTTTGTGCTAGTATCATGCAGTTTTCTTCTAATTTGCAGTCAGATTTGAAATTGAGAAATGCGAGCCTCCAAGTTGGCTTTTCTTTAGCATGACTGCTTTGGCCATATGGGATTCCTTAAAATTTCACATGAGTGTTAGGACTGGCTTGCCCACTTCTGCCAAAAAGATGTTGAGATTTTCATAAAAATCATAATGATTTTGTAGATTGTTCTGTGTTGTGCTCCCATCTAAAAAACGATCAAGTCTTCCATTTCATGAACATAGGATGTCTCTACATTTATCTAGGCTGTCTTGAATTAATTTCAGCAATGTTTTGTAATTTTCCACATTCAAATCTTACACTTTGGTTAAATATATTCTTAAGTATAGTATTACTATTGATTATTTTTTACACAGAGTTATCTTCTTAATTTCACTTTCATATTACTTATAGCTAGTATATAGAAGTAAAATAGATTTTGGTGTATTGGAAAAGAAAAGTAAAGAGAGAAGCAAACCAAAGCAAAGAAAAGAAGGCTAAAAGGGAGAGCTATCCAGGCTATGGTAAGGAGTTAAGCTGTCATCATAAGGATGATGGGATACTTTGCTAAACAAGGAAATGCCATGACCTAACTTGCATCTCTAAAAAGCACTTCCAGTTACTTTGCAGGAAACACTTGTGAGAAAAAATTAATAGTTTAGGGAAGAAAGTTGGGGGTTTTGACTTAGGAAATAGAAGTAGTAAGTGGAGTAATCAGATTAGAGAGATATATACACACTATATATAATATATATATATTATACATATAAAATATATAAAATAAAAAATCTAAGAAATATATATTTATATATCCTTTTTTTTTTAGTTGGAGTCTCACTCTGTCACCCAGGCTGGAGTGAAGTGGCATGTTCACAGCCACCACAGCCTTGACCTGCTGGACTCATGTGTTCTTTCTGCCTCAGCCTTCAAGTAGCTGGAAATACAGGCACAGACCACCACACCCAGCTAATTCTTTTGATTTATTGTAAAGACAAGTTCTCACCAAGATACCCAGGCTGGTCTGGAACCCCTGGGCTCAGGTAATCCTCTCAACTCTGTCTCCCAAAATGCCTGAATTACAGGCATGAGCCACCATGCCTGTCTAGATTTGGATTATATTTTTTAAAGTAAAGCTTGTACTGGTAGATTGAATGCAGGGTATACAGGAAAGACAGGCATTAATGAGTCCTCCCTGACTTGAACTATTAAGTGAGGTAGTGAATAGTGGGGAAATAGTAATGAGTTTGAATCTTTTTTTTAAAAAAGATACTTATCAGACAGTCAAATGGAGACATAAAGTACTGAAAAGGAAATTTTTTTAAATTAAAAAATAATCCCTCTTTCTAAAATTAACAAACATTTGCCAACATTTCCTTTGAAACTAACTAGATGAATTCAAAAAATAACTTTCTCCAAATAATGTTTTCAAAGTGACTTTATATACATATAAGTATCTCAAAAACAAAATAGAAATACTGTGTAAAGCAAGAGTCCCCACTGATCATAAGAAAAGGAAAGAGAGAAGCAAACCAAAGCACTGATCATAGTTGTTTGACAACCAAAGGTTTCTCCGAAAAATCTAAAAATTATCTCTAAATACAAGTAGTAACTTGTGAGATATTTGTCATCCCTAAAAATATTCAATTAAATTTTCTACTATAGCAAGCCAAGATGCTATGTAAACTGACCAACTATACCAAGTGACAAATTAACTATTTATCACTTAAGATCACAAATGCTCAGCATTTTACAAAATTTACTATTATCACCATAGTTTGTTCATTCCTTAATCTCTTAGCAGGCAATCAGAATGATTTAATAATTAGTATATTTGACCTTCTGATATACTTGGTGGCCTCACTTTTTCAAAGAAGAAAATCAACATTATACTATATTTAACCCTGAAAGTACTCACGGAAGCAGTTAAAAGGTGCTGTTTTTTGCTTAAATTTTAGACTCTGCAATAAAATTTTATATGCAACCATATTGTTTAAAATAGCTTGCCAGAACCTTAAGAAGAACATTATAAAGAAACTCTTCCTTCTTACCAAAAGAAATTGAAAGCTATGGAAATAAACGGATTGGCCTTTCAATATTTCCTTAGCAATGGAGGGTTAGCCAATCACTGTTTCGAGAAAACAGCTTTGCACTTTTTCATTAGAATTTTAAAATGCTGAGATCTACTTAAAGATATGTCCTGTTCCCTTAAGCAAAAGAACACTTAGCCATGAATGCCCCCTACACCTCTACACCTGCTCCTAAGCTTCCCAATACTATACGATTCTCAGCCATTCCCTATGAGAACAAAGACCAGGCAATGAAAACAATGTCCTTAAGTCTCAGGGTAATTTGTGAAAAGACTGCGTTGTCACAATTATTTAAGGAAAAAAATACACACACAAACACACGCATATATGCATATAAGCTTGTCATATAATAAAAGTTAGTTTAAAGACCTTAAGAGAAAGTATGGAGTGTATAAAACACTTCTGGGAGTTTCAGCCTTAGGCAAACACAATGGCAATATTTTATAAACCGAAGATCACCTGGGGAGGGGTAGCCACACAGAAGGCAAGCACTCATTATTCTAGTTTCTACTGGAAGTAGTATCCTTATTTACCTTATTTTAAACACATATTTAAAGTATATTTAATGTCATATTTATTTGCTTCTAAATCTCTATTTTCCATGAGATCTTGATTTTGCTAAGTGGGTTTTGCTCGAGGCATTTTTCAAAAGCATAAATCCCTAAGTTGATGAATAGTATTCTGGTATGTCATTAAACAAAATGTATAGGATAATTTGGGGCCATTAATAATATAATTTAATGTAATAAAAATAAAGTTTACTGGAAGAATAAAATTAAACAATAAACAAATCTCCCTAGTCTCCCTCAATTTGCCATTAAAGAACAATGCAATTTGCCCCTTGAGCGATTATTTCAAAAAGCCAAACTTGTGGAAATTAAAAGTTCTTATTAATAGAATGGGTCATTTTTTCACTCACTGGAGCAAGTAAAACATACACGGCATATTAAGTAATATAATTATCTTTTCCTTTTCATTTTGTGCATAACACCAACTAAACACCAAAAATTAGGAGAAAAATCTTTCAAATTAGTTTAAATAAATTTAGGGATTATTGGTGTTTTAAAACTATTAAAGCTGGGTTCGGTGGCTCAGCCTGTAATCCTGTGCTTTGGGAGGCTGAGGTGAGTGGATTGCCTGAGCCCGCAGGTTCAAGACCCCCCTGGGCAACTTGGCGAGACCTCATCTCTACAATAAATTTAAAAAATCAGCTGAGTGTGGTAGCGCATGCCTGTAATTCCGGCTACTCAGAAGGCTGAGGTGGAAGGATCGCCAGAGCCCAGCAGGTCAAGTCTGCAGTGGCCGGGAGCAGTCACTGCACTCCAGTCTGGGTGACAGAGTGAGACTCCAACTCAAAAAAATAAAGAAATATAAAAATAAATAAAAATAAAACTATTAAGGATTAGTTCATTTCCAACACAACAAATAGCAAGTCACTCAATGACTCCCAAGTAGTATATCACTAACTAAAAATAAATTACACAAATGAACAAGCAGCAGCAGCCATTGGCAAAAACAAAACAAAACAAAGGGAAACAAAAAAATCATCTTAATTTTTTCTTCAATGTTACATTTAAAAGAAATTATCACCAAACAAAAGAATAGCATTTATATTCTTGAATTTTTTAAGTTCTTGGACATGAAGACATCTAAATTTGATTTCCAAAAATTGCTACACAGTCCTAACTTCATTGTCACTAGTCCTTTACTTAAAATGCAATTGCACATGATAGTGGTTGAGATATTCCCATAAAGTAGCATAAGCAGTCATTATGCATCCTGGTTTATATTGAACAACCTCAGTTTATAACTGCTTTGCCAGTTTGGAAGATAAAATAGTTGGTCGCTGTTTTTCAAGGATCATTGCATTGAATAAAAACTACAACTCCTTAGGTTCTAAAAAACAGTTTGAAGGTATCAAATCCTAGAAATCACTGTAACTTTTTAAAAAAGAAAAAAACAGTTTACTCCAGAAAGTCAATTCTACTAGTTTGTCTATTCAGTCTATAAAACTTTGCTGGTAAATATATGTGTCATCCTTAGTCGCCTAGAAAATTATGAGGGACAAAAGAGCATCCCCAGTTTATTTAAAAAAACATTGTGGAAAGAACACTAAGTAGAAAGCAAACCATTTTATCATACATATTTTATCACTACAAAAATCAGCGTGGAGTTGAAATCTGGAATGTAAAGCTCACTAGCAGGTCAAATCTCAAAGGTTTCAAATTTACAGGTTTCAAGAGTAGCCATGCAAACGGTTGATACTTCCCGGAAAAGAATGAGGAATATAGGAGGAAAAGGCTGATGACAGAACTTGAACATCCACTCATGAGCAAAAGAGAGGATGACAGAGGGGACCAGGAGTGGTCAGGGCAAGGAGGAACAAGAGAGTACAATGTGGGTTAACT
>NW_007250503.1:15878-16653 GCF_000164805.1 Carlito syrichta
GGAAACAGATACTAGTCTGGAGTTTTTTTCTTTTCACAAAATTGGGCAAATAAAACACCTGTATGAATTTTCATTTACTATTGCATTTAACATTATGTCTATACAAATATTACAATGTTGTGAATTACTCTTTTAATAATTTTGATAAAACCTAACAATCATCAAAGCAATAACCTGTAACTTATTCCTGTTTTTGTCATTGTTTCCATATGTTCCTGTCAAATAAACAGCATTAAGAACATGCATTCTTATGCTTAACTCTTAAGAGAGGATTCCTAGAATTTCTGAGTCAGAGGATATGCCCGCTTTGAGGAGTCTTATATACACTCTCAAACTGATTTCCTGGAAAGATGAAGCGATTTTTACATTCACCCTATATCATCATTCATGTGTAGGGTGTGCTACTCTTTTAGGTAACAAATGATATTGATATTTCATTTTTACAATTAGCATTTTTATCCATAGAGTGCCACTTTTTTTTCATGTTTACTGGCCATTAGTAATTGTAAAAGTAATCTGTCTCCAACCTTTTAAATGAAGGTTGTATTAATTTCCTTATTGGCATTTTTAAGATTGTTTAACAGAATATACATATCACCCTTTTGTCATGTGTTTCAACATGTTTCCAGTTGTCATTATCTTTTAAATTATGCTTGTTTTTGTCATGTGAACAATTTCCATTCTATGTAACAACATGAATCTGTGACAATATGATTAAGACTGTTGTTTTTTTATTTGTGCTTAAAACTTTCTTACCCATTCCAATATGAGTTAT
>NW_007250504.1:0-859 GCF_000164805.1 Carlito syrichta
AGAGGTATAGTGATAACCACCAACAGAACAAAAGATATTTTAAAATAGCAACTAGATTACAGGTGGAGAGAGGAGGAACAAAATCATTTGGAGAACTAGCTCTTCATGTGGCACCACCCTGCACCAATTTTTAAAAACGTATATATTAATTTTATACCATAAAAGTTAAAACAAAAATGAAAATGAAACGTTCTGCATCTGCAGTTGTTGACACTATTTCTTTCCCCAGCTGCAGTCACTGTCCTCATACTCATGGTCAGATTCAGCCAAGATAGGAAGAAATAAAAAGGCAAAAGAAAGAAGTACCTGCCCTAGAGTTCAGATTTTTGGGGGTCTTCTTTTTTTGTATTCTATCTTTGCAATGACTGGTCTGCTCTTTTGGAATACTGACTTTTGACTACTTATTCCATCATATCTACATGCTACTTAGTTTTGCTAAATTTTGAGAGTCTTCTGTTATTTCTTGACAAGAATAATCTTGTCTCACTAGCTCTTTCTGTGATTCTTGTATTTTAATTTTTAAAAAATCTTGACAATCATCAATTACTGGCCAGCTGAGACCACCTTGGCCCACCTAGGCAGAAATCAAAGAGCTATAGAAGAGTGATGACAATTACTATTATCAGAATAAGTAAAATGTAATATATTAAGGTAAAACAGTACTAAGGAAATAAAGCAATGGTCATTACTCCATTCCTCTTGTTTTGACAGAGAAGAGACTTCCTTCTCCTAGAGAGAGCACAGCTGGAGGATTTGAGAGTAGAGCTTTTCTCTAGCCTAATCAGAATTTTGCATTAAAGTGCTGAAAGCATGAGACATTAGGCATAAAGAGGTGAAGAAATTTGAAAATCTAAATTTT
>NW_007250504.1:2959-23213 GCF_000164805.1 Carlito syrichta
CACATTCCAACACACCATTTTGTTATAAAAACAATGAAAAGAATGAAAGAAGAAAATGTTGATGCAATAAAATGAATTCCCCCATTGTATGGCAAAAACACCCCAAGTTTATAAACATTTCAGATTATGAAAAAGTGTTTTTTGGTTGTTTTTAAAGTCAATGTGATACTCTAATATTGTGATTATTAGTTCTCACTTCTCCATCTTGGGGTGAGAGTCACAAGTTACAAATTTTCTTCTCTAAAAAAAAAAAAAAGTATCCATGTCTGGACATCCTCTGGAGATGTTCAAATCTATCTAGATAGCTTTTTTTTTTAATGTTTGAGATTTTTCCCTTGCAAGAAAATGGAGTATGGGTGGTCCACCTTTTATTTGCAAACATTTTCAGCACAGATAAAATTCTAAGACAATAAAGATTATGATCTGATGTAAGTTACTTTGGGCAAACAAGCTTTTATTTTTTTTTAATGGTACAGATAAACAGATGGAAATAAACTTTGTACCAAAAATATGTTTATCTGGTATAACAGTAGATCAGAGAATAGAGGACAAAAATAGGTGATGTAGTAACATAAACCCATGTGTGTAATTAGAGGGTCAACTCTGACATTTTTCTCTCTAGACCTTTTGTAATAGTTTTGGTCTAGGGTTACAATGGTTTTTGCCAGGTTGAAACATAATTGTCAACTCTGATGAAGACTAAGTAGCTTTCCCAACTATATTTTTTCTTTAAATAAACACCAGTAGATATTTCTTGCTTTAAAAGTCACAATCATGATGAATAGAAAATCTCAATAGGTCTGTTTTTAGAAAATATAACCTATAAAATTTGGAATTTAGTAGACAGTTCCCATTTAGTAGTTGCTCCAACATAATCTTGTATCATAATCACACTGATGAAAATAACTTGTATAATTCCATACATTAAAAATGAATAAATTATTTAAAAGTTAAACTAAAAATTAATTCTCCAAAGACTGTGAGTAAATGAGGTTACTTAATCAACAATTCTCATTAGTTGGAAAATTATGCTTCACAAGTATTCAAAATTCACACCTTATTTATTCTTTAGACAATATACATAAGGTATACATAAAGTCCTCTGACTGTTGGTTCCTATCATTCATTGATCAAAGCCATCTGACTTTGTATAAGTACAAAGTCATTCAATAAGACATGGTCAATTTTGCAAAGCATAGTAATAAACTAGTTCGTTCTGAACACTCAAATGTTAAAAGGGCATAAAAGGTAAGAGGAAAAGGGTGGGTAAACACACCTTATGATGTGCTTGTTGGGGAGTCAAGATAAGCTTCCCTGGCTGAAGACAGAAGAAAGAGATCATCTAAACTTCAAAAACCTTGCACAATTTGTATGCCCATTTGTATGCCCACTACAATTATACTGATGTACTAATAAAGCATGAGAATTAATTAAAATAATTCATGTAAAGTGGCCACCAAATAATAGATGCTAAGTGTTTTTCCCCTGATATATTTAAGTATTTATAGCCAGAAATCCCAATGTTAACTTCCAATAAGAAAGCTGAATTTTATAGTCTTTAGAACCAAAAGAAACTTGCCATAATTTACATATTAAGACATTAGTGACATCCGGTGGAAATGTAGGAGTTACCATACAGCATTATATAGCTATTCTAATCTTTCAAGTATAGTAAATTTTAGACAAATTTTACATACTAAGCAACTAAATGAAAAAGTGAAGAAAAATGTCTTTCGGGATACCTACCTTATAATTTTTCTGTCTATATTCTAAAATATAGAGAGGTAGCCGGGCTCGGTGGCTCAGCCTGTAATCTCGCGCCTTTGGGAGGCTGAGGTGAGTGGATTGCCTGAGCCCGCTTCGAGACCCGCCTGGGCAGCGAGACCTCATCTCTACAATAAATCAAAAAATCAGCCGGGCGTGGTAGTGCATGCCTGTAATTCTGGCTACTCGGAAGGCTGAGGCAGAAGGATCGCCGGAGCCCAGCAGGTCGTGGCTGTAGTGGCCGGGAGCGGCCACTGAAGAAGCATTCATGTATTCTAATAGTAAACATTTTTACTATGCATGCGTACATAGCAACAATGATTAAAAATAGAAGTATGAATTTTTTAATGTTATTTAGATACTTTTATGTATTATATGTCAAAAACCTCCCTTACCAAGCTTTCAGATCAAAATCATGAACTGTGAGTGTCCTAGGAAGTACCTCAAAGAAACAGTCAATTGTTTTTCAGATAATATGGAATTAAGACAAAATCAGGAGAGACATTCACTTTTATATACGATGGATGGAGGCAACAAATGATGATGTTTTACAAGTGACCTTTAAACATTGCAAAATCAAATACCCTGAGCTAAGGAGGGTTTGTGCCTCAAAGAGCAATTGTGATCTATTTCAGGGTTGGAAACCTGCAACTCTCAGACCAAAACTGTCAGATGCTTGTCTTCTGTTACTGGAAAAAAGTCGTGGCTGCCTTCAAGATACAACAACCATAGTACATGTAAGAGACCATATGACTTAAAAACAAACCCTGAACTATTTACTATCTAGCTATACATGTAGAGTTTGCCAATCCTTAGTCCATTGGAATACTTTCAAACATACACGTGCCCTTCCAACCACCTCTATGCTTCCAGGAAGTATTCTTGAGGCCCCATTGAATCTTGACTTGGTTGTAAGACTTGCTTTGGTTAGTGAAATATTGGACAAAAGTCAGTATGAAAGTTCTAAAAGTAAGCCTTCAGTGTCCTGGATTGTCTCTGCCCCTTCAACAGTAGAATAAGATATGTGGAACAGAACCACACCAGCTGACCTGCAGACTCCCATGGGGAAAAAAAAACTTATTGTTCATATCTATGATTGTTTACTATGCAGCAAAAGTCAACTAATACAGGAGACTGTTATATCTCTGCTGAAGTATTCCCATGGAGTTGGACTTCTCTGATAGATGACACTGAGAGAAGGACTCAAAGATCAGGTACAGTTCAGTCCCTTCTTGTTCTCATTTCAGACCTTGATGACTGAACTGGAACCTATTTTCATTCCTCTACCTATGGTAAGCAAAACTGAGTAAGAGTCCAGGCCAGGCGTAGAGGTCTTAGAATGTTAGCTTGTCTTTAACATGGTGTGGAAGCAAGTCACAAATCTTTTAGCTGTTGTTTTAAAAGTCTTCCCCCTATGGTAAGCCTCAAGAAATAGAAAGAGGGTAGGAAAAGTCCACTTAGAACCAGGCCAAAGCTTTTCAATTTAGCTTCACCAGTGAAGCTCATTATTGGCTCCTTCTCAACTCCAAAATGTATGTATCTTAATTGATACATAATCTGTAAAGTGTAAAAAAAGATCATGACTGGCTCCTCAGAAACATTGCAAGAATAAATGGTAACATGTAAATGATATAAAAATCTAAGAATTTAGACCTGTTAACAATTTAGCTGAGATGAAATGACCAAAATATCCACACAATTGTAAAAAATGTGATTTCACAGAATTCTTAGTATCACATCTCATATTTTTAAAGTGTCTCATCATAACTTTTCTTGAAATTGTCAAGCTGAGTAACACCGGTCACCCAGTTGTTCCATAAATATATACAGAGTCCACAAATTTGTCACTGAGAACCCAGAAACTGCCCTTGCTCTCAGGTATTTAATTTTTCATTCAATTCCCTGTGCAGTTAATATTTTTCCATTAAATATTTCCACAGTCAGCTTGTGCTGTTTTTAAACTGGCAAGAGCCTAGATAATGTGGAACTCGTATTATAGAGGGCCTGCATGCAACAGACTGTATGACAGAAGATTATGTTACTCAGACTAACATTCAAATCCACAGCATTAATCTGTGGACATAACTCTTAAAGAAAAGTCAATACTACAATAAATCACAAAAACAGTAAAAATAGAGCCATACAGTTTGCCAAATAACAACTTTAAAGTATTATCAGTAGTACAAAAGAATGCTGCTACTGGTGAAGTTTTTGGAGGAACCATATTTTATTATTCCCATTGGTTAGCAATTAGGCACTCAATGTTTTGTGAAGGCAATAATGCTTTCTATGAAGACTCAAACATGTTTCCTGAAATAAAGACTAGAGTTTGAATCTCCATATTTTTACTGAAGCCGTATTTCTGTTTTCATTCTCAATCCATATTTTCAATGTTAGAGTACATATCAAATGGTTATGTGCAGCCCAAGTCTTAATGGTGTCCACTTTATACTATGACTATTGTTTGCATTCCTAGACTTTTGATAATATACGCAACTCAAATTGTTTTTACTTGTGCATAACTACTTTTATTCAGGAAAATAGTCTAGGTGACCTGCTATAGCCACCCAGATCTCAGATAGCTGCACAAACTCTTTAGGGATTGGACTTTCCTAACCACATTTACTAGACCCATTACCAAATATTAGCATCCATTTTCCAGTACTGAGAGATGAAAGTGCATAAGACATTACCCTTTAGTCTTAACGAGTATACAATTCTTGGAACCAAGAGATACAATTCGATTTGCATTTCTCTGATGATGAGAGAGACTGAGCACTTTTTCATGTGTCTGTTAGATACCTGCATATATTCTTTTGAGAAGGGTCTACTCATGTCTTTTGCCCACATATTGAAAGGGGTTGTTTTGTTTTGTTTTTTCCTTTTGGTGTATTTGACATCCTTGTAGATCATAGATGTTAGGTCTTTGTCAGATATACAGTTGGCAAATATATTTTTCCCATTCTGTGGGCTATCTCCCTGCTCTCTTGATGGTTTCTTATGCTTTGCAGAAGCTTGATAGCTAGATGAGGTACCACTTGTCTATCTTATTTCTTAAGGTATTGGGCTTTAGGATTCTGAATAGGAATTGGTTGCCAGTTCCAATTTCCATAAGAGTGTCTCCTGTGTTTTCTAAGATTCTTATAGTTTGAGGTTTTACATTTAGGTCTTTGACCCATTTAGAATAATTTTTGTGTATGGTGATAGCTAGGGGTCCAGTGTGTTGATTTCTGAAAAAGCTAGAACTTGACCTTCCATATGACCATGAAATTCCCCTATTGGGAATATACCCGGAGGAACTCAAATCATTTCACAAAAAAGTTACATGTACATGTATGTTTGTTGCAGCTCTAGTCACAATAGCAAAAACATGGAACCAACCACGTTGCCCATTGAAGCTGGACTGGATTTTAAAAACGTGGTACATGTTCACAACGGAATATTATGCAGCCATAAAGAAAGACAAACATATGGACTTTGCAGCAACTTGGATGGGTTTGGAGTTGATCATACTCAGTGATTTACCACAGAAACAAAGAACAGAGTACTATATGTTCTCACTCATAAGCAGATCTTGAACAATTATACTACATAAAAAAGGGATTGGTGTAGTGGGAAACTGTCAGGGGAGGGGGGTGGTACTGGGAGTTGAGAGAAACTACTAGAGGAGAGAGAGGCATACCTCATCAACAAGGGTACCTGCATAATCAACGTTTATATACCCAACCCTGAATTGTACCCCACATCTTTATAATAAAAATAAAATAAAGAGATACAATTCACCCACATGAGATCAAGACAAATAAGTACAAAATTAAACATGCCTACTTGGTGATTTTACAGTCTGTTGCCATACATTTCCCTATCCCTTTCAGATTCAAGCTGTAGAAAGGCCAGAACTTTGCTTCACTCATTTTGGGACTTGACATATTGTTTTTAGGCACATTAATAGATGTGTAATGTGTAATATTTAAATGACTAGGAAAATATGTGCATCTATTTAATAGTAGTAAAGTTATATAGTGAATATATACATGAAGAAATTAGAACAGTGTCTAATACTAAGCATTTAATATGCTGAATCACTACAACATGAGACAAGATTTAGAACAAAGATTAGAGAAGACTTCTTAAAAACTTGCCTTAAACTGACCTTGGAAGTATAGGTGACAAGTGTACAGAAAGTATAAAACTGATGAAAGTGTTAATGAAAGCACATGAATAAGAATAGTAAATATGTAAGGAATATTAGACTGAGAATAAGATTAAGAGTACAAAAAGGTACTACAATAAACATTCCTTAAACTGGAACTGTTGAATAAATTCCAAATGACATCCTTTCACAATGATGAAGCTGGGGGTATTATCAAGTAATGAAGCATGGGATGTATTATCAAAGCTTATCCATTAGCTTGAAACTACCTCAAGACTTATTCAACTCCATAACTATAGACCCTAAAACCTAGTAGGCACAAGAAATCATCTGCTATGTTGAACCCATTCTAACTACATTTATCTTTATAAGCACCACTCCAACATCAAAATATTTCAAGATAATTTTAACACAAACTATGATTTTCTCACTTTTGCTTAAAGCTTGATTTCATAAAACAGACAAAAAATAAAAAATAAAAGTTCTGCATCACAGAATTTTTTTCCTAAAAAGTCTTATACTTTATTATCAAAAGTTTAAATCCAGATAAACAATGTTGTTTTCACATCCAAATGTAAATTATTGCCATATACCATATCAGTAGAACAAATTTCAAAAACAACCAAATTATCTCAAAAGTTAAAAAAAAGTTTAAGCCGGGCTTAGTGGCTCAGCCTGTAATCCCGCGCCTTTGGGAGGCTGAGGTGAGTGGATTGCCTGAGCCCGCGGGTTCGAGACTCGCCTTGGTAGGCGAGACCTCATCTCTACACTAAATCAAAATTTAGCTGGGCATGGTAACACACGCCTGTAGTTCCAGCTACTTAGAAGGCTGAGAGGAAAGATCGCCAGAGCCCAGCAGGTCGAGGCTGCAGTGGCTGGGAGCGGCCACTGCACTCCAGTCTGGGCGACAGAGTGAGACTCCAACTCAAAAAAAAAAAAAAAAGTTTAAGAAGTTCAACAGTATTTGAAAATGAAGCACTCAAAAATAAATAGCAGAAAAATTTCTCAAACTTTAATGCATTTATGAAAAACCCACAGACAACATCATACTTGGTGAGAATGAAAGCTTTCTCATATTAGACACAACATATTGTCATTTCATGGTCCTTACTCCATAATTTAAATTAAGCTGTGCAAATAACAGTCACAAATAATAAAAAAGAATAAAGAGCAAGAGATACAAATAATTATTCACATGAGAGTATATTTTTACATACTTACAAATTGACCCCAATTTACTCTAAGAAAATAAAATAAAATAAACTGTTTATATGTCAAAAAAGTAGCCTTTACCATATAAATTAAAGGTGGTAAACACACACACACACACACACACGTATAATGAGTAAAGATATCCAAATTCTGTCATTATGAAGCTGGTAACAAATTGCAAACTATTAGCAAAGACTTATTTTTAAGTGATTCACTAATCACCAACCAATTTTATAAAAATTAAACTTATCTATATGTTGGAAACGCATTTTAATTCACCCATACATCCAACACTTTTTTTTTTTTTTTTTGAGTTGGAGTCTCACTCTGTCATCCAGACTGGAGTGCAGTGGCCACTCCCGGCCACTGCAGCCTCGACCTGCTGGGCTCCAGCGATCCTTCCGCCTCAGCCTTCCGAGTAGCTGGAATTACAGGCATGCGCTACCACGCCCGGCTGATTTTTTGATTTATTGTAGAGATGAGGCCTCGCTGCCCAGGCGGGTCTCGAACCCGCGGGCTCAGGCAATCCACTCACTTCAGCCTCCCAAAGGCGCGGGATTACAGGCTGAGCCACCAAGCCCGGCTTAAACACACTTTTAAACAAATAAAAATTGTATTTGCTGGCTGAAAATCAAAAACACTACCTATTAAATTAATGTACTACTGCATAAAAAAGTACCTACAAAATTCTTTCCTAAATGTTTCCTTGCAAAAGAAGAAATTCATAATGCAGAGACTCTCTCTAAGAATGAGCCTCTGCTCTATCACAGAAACAAAGAACAGAGTACCATATATTCTCACTCATAAACGGTCCTTGAACAATTATAATACTATAAGAAAGGGATCAGCAGTAGCGGGGAAATTGCCAGGAGAGGGGGAGTGCAGGATTGACAGTTGAGAGAAGCTGCCAGGGGAGGGAGAGGCACACCTCATCAACAAGGATGTCTGCATAATAAACATTTGTATACCTAACCCCGAATTGTACCCCACATCTTTAAAATAGAGAAAAAAAAAAAAAAAAAGAAGGAGCCACTGCTACCAAACATGGTGACTTATGCCAGTAGTCAAATCTACTTGGGAGGCTTAATTGGGAGGTTCACTTGAACCCAGGAGTTCAAGTGAGCCATGAATGTGCCATAGCACTCCAGCATGGAAAACAGAGCAAGACGCCATCTTTAAAATAGATAAGATGGATCTACTGATAAAACAATGTATGTATAGCTCCTGTAACATTTCATTCATACTGTGAATTTTGTTACTATAAAATAAATGAACTGATCCATGTTTTCCATGCTACTTACATTTATCAAATTTCTTTGCAGAACAACTCTTTACAGCAATTTTGCACTAATTAATTCAGAACTTTCTGTATCTTAAAAACTACTAGGACTTCAACCAAGTCTGCATTCTTATATTTTTGAGGTTCATCTCCGGTGTATCTTTGAATAGATATAACAGAAATGAAGGCATTCCCACATTTTGTACATTCATAGTTTTTCTCCAGAATGAGCTACATTATGCCATCAAACATAACTGGTACTATTGGCCTTTCCACATTTTTTTAGATTCACAAAGCTTTTCTTCAGTATGGGTACTTTCAAGTTTTCAAAAAGAACTGAAAAAAAAAATGGAAGGTTTTACCACATTGCTTACAGCCATAGGGTTTTCTCCAGTTTGATTTTTTTTCATTTACCTGAAATCTGGGAAAACTAAGTACTATACAAAACTCCTTCCATTCATGGTGTTTTCTCTGGTATAAGTCCTTTCTAGTCTTCCAAGAAGGCTGGAAAATCTAATGTCATTACTACAGCCCATGCATCCATAGATTTCTCTGCATGAGTCTTCTTATGTTTTTGAAGGAAAGTGGCAATATAACAGTTAATGCTTTGCCTATTTTATGCACACACACGCTTTTGACCAGTGTGGGCCTTTTAATTCTTTGAAGGAATGTGACACAATTGACATTTACTACATTCATAAGATTTTTCTCCAATGAGTATGTTCATGTTTTCTAATAGAATGTTAAGAAGTGAAGGTTTTTCCACTTTTTTTTTACATTCACAGGGTCTCTCTTCAGTATGATTTTTTTTCATGGTCAAGAAGAGATGCAGAACATCTGAAAGCTTTACCACATTCCTTATATTCATAGGTTTTCTCCCCAGTATGATTTCTTTCATACATATGGCAGTTAGTGGATCAACTGAAGAATTTACAACATTCCTTACATTGATAAGGCTTCCTGCCAGTGAGAGTATTCTCATAACTATGAAGAGAACATGAAACACCGAATGCTTTATCACATTTCCTACACACAGAGTTCTTCATCACTATTACTTTCCACATCCTTGAAGAGAAGTGAGACAACTGAATGCCTTCCCATATTACTGACATTCATAGGGGTTCTCTTTAGTATGAGTCACTTTGAGCCTATGAAGATGACTGGAAAAAATAAAGGCTTTATCACACTCCATACATTCATAGAGTTTCATTCCAGTATGAATTCTCATATGGTTACAAACAGATGTAGAACCTCTAAAGACTTTACCACATTCCTTAAATTAATACAGTTTCTCTCCAGTATGAGTTCTTTCATGATCATAAAGGGAGCTGGGACAACTAAAGACATTACCACATTCCTTACATTTATAAGGTTTTTCTCCAGTGTGAATTACTTAATGTTAAGAAAAAAGAAAAACTGACGCCTTTACCACATTTACATTTTGTTGGGAGCCAGCCTTGGAGGCCCGCCTGATGACAAAGTCCAGGTGCGCTGAGAACCCCCAGCCACAAAGCGAGTCTGGGCAGCTGAGGCCCTTCTGTCTTCCGTCTTTGCTGTTGATACAGCTGAAGAAATTCTGTGCAGTCGTGGAAGAAGAAGATGGCATGTTTATGCGAAGAATCACAGCTAAACTGGAAATATCATGGTTTATTTTTCCATTTTTCCCACTATGCCACTTGGCCTTTACTAACATATGCAAGGGTTAAACTCTGAAGCACATCAAGAATGCTTTCTTTCACTTAGTTATAAGTTACTAGATATTGCTTAAGTAATAAATGATATAAGTATATCCACTCCTTATTTGATTTAGGATTATGCAGTTTAGTGTTTAGACATAAGGATTTTTAAAAGCACAAGTTTATAGTAAGTTTATTATAAATTCATTATAAGTTCTAACACTTATCTAGGAGTTATGTAGGTGATTTATAACACTACTTTCACTAACTTAAGATAAGGATTAATATTAAGGTTTCTACTTAATTCTATAGTTAAAACTCTAAGTTAACATTTATAGAGTAGGTTTTCACTGAACTCAAATAATAATCAGACACTTTTATGACAGATCAGCTAAAACAGAAAGTAACCTTGAGGGGCCTGGGAAACATTACTAAAAGCCTCTTTTGAGTTCTCTTTAGAAACAAGCACTGCAAGATAAGAGAAAAGTAACGAGGACATCTGGACAAGGGAGGCGATCACAGGACTCTGAAGGACATGAGAACCTAAGATGAGAATATTCCTGACACATAAAGAAATATACACTTAAAGAAACTTTCTTGAAACATTTCAAGAACTGTAATTTGGGACATTGGACTGAAAATATCATTGTTGGCTTTATGAATAAGACTTGTCTAAATGCCTATGGGAATCTTGGTTTGTTCGCTACTAAGACCACTAGCTGGTAACTTTTAAACGATATGTATGTGAAAGAGTTTTCTTTGTCTTGCCCCTTCAAAAATGGTATAAAAGCTCTGTATTAACTAGCATTAAATTGTCATCTGTTCAAGAAGCAGGTGTCCGGTATATGATCGTCGTCGCCTATCCGTCTCTCCTTCAATACATCCCACGACCCTCGCGGGGCGGCCCCCGCAACATTTATAGGGTTTCTCTCAAGTATGACTTCTCTTGATGACTTACAAATTGTGAAAAATCTTTCCCACATACTGCACAACTGTAATGTTCATTTCCAGTGTACATTAGTATTTCTCTTTGAATATATGTGAGATATCACTTACATTTGCTTCACTCCTCTTTCCTCATACTTACATCATTTGCTTCCAGAGTGAGATGTGAGGACTATGTGATGGGATGAATGACATTTGGAGATTTTTCTACACATACTGAATTCACAAGGTTTTACTCCAGTATAAATGTGTTATTCAGATTAAGATTTGGAGATCGATTGAAGGTTTCTCCACAATGACTACCTTCTTTATCTCACATAGCCTATCATATGACTTTTGCTTTTCAAATATCATGGCATGCTAGCATTGCTTTGAGCAATATTACTTCCTCTCCTGAGTGCAAATTAACTTTGATTTCTCTAAGAATATTTGCACTGATCTTTAATATCCTGGTCTTCCCATTTGGTTCCTATAGAAGCTAGGTTCCTGAAAATTTCTTGTATCACATATCTGTAAAATTTCTTCTAGGTAGAATCCAGGAAAGCCCACTGTTCGTAGCTGAAGTTCACAGCAACATCCTCAAAGGCAACTGAGACCATTTCCTAGCCTCTGGGGTCCTCCCTCCATAACTCCAGGACTAGTAGGTCACAGGGTGATATAAGCTACAGCAGGGCTTACTGGAAAGTAGGAGACAGAGCAGTGAAGACAGGACTCACATTTGATGTGTGAGTGCCAAAGACAAATCACATGAAATTATGTTTAGAAATAGCTATTGCTTCATAGGTTTAAGTTACAATAATTAAAACCAGATAATTGGAAATACATTCAATATGCAAGCTTTGTAATGAAATAAATAACAAGAAGACCAAATAGAATACGTTTTAACTGTTTATGGATTACTAGTTACTTACAGGATCTAAACAAAGATTCTGAAGAGTCAGACTTCTTTTGCTGTACTTTATATTTAAATATCTCCCTACCTACACTAAATCAAGCATCTTGACCCAAATGTCTGATTTAGGAAAGAATTGAGCTATCTAGCAAAACTTTTCCCACCTACAGCTACCACCTGAGTCCACAGGTTCAAGACCCACCTGGGCAGCGAAACCTCATCTCTACAATAAATCAAAAAATCAGCCGGGCATGGTAGTGCATGCCTGTAGTTCTGGCTACTTGGAAGGCTGAGGTGGAAGGATCGCCGGAGCCCAGCAGGTCGAGGCTGCGGTGGCCGGAAGCGGCCACTGCACTCCAGTCTGGGTGACAGAGTGAGACTCTAACTCAAAAAAAATAAATAAATAACATTACAATGCTGACAAAAATCTGCCAGTTGCTTTTGAACAATGTGCAGTAAGGTCATTATATTGACTCTACTGAAACTCAAACAGGTACCAAAATTGGAGTAATTACACACAGTTCAGTACAGTACAATGTTAGTCTTCCTCATCTACAAGCTAACCAATGAAATAAAACATATCAAGTATTCGTGACTTGATCTCAGGAAAACCACATTTAAAAATTACTACTACATTATTTTCCTCATGTCATCTCCTCTCATTGACAGGAATTTTGTAGGACATCATGCTGTTTAGGGTCATAGTAGTAAATGAATAAACTGGCAATGAACCATGGTCCTAACACTTCCATTTTTCAGATACAACTAAATCTTTGTATAAAACAGCAGATCAAATGAACCTAAGTTGGGGCTAAGGTCATTAAAGTACATCATTTTTCAAAAGTACAACTTCCCCTCATATCATTCAAATATTTTGAAACACCCAATGTTAGAAAAGATAATGTAATCTGGTACCTAATCTCTATTTAGTTTATTGTCTTCACTGAAAATTGATTTGTTTTTTAAAAAAAGTATCCTTAGCCGGGCTCGGTGACTCAGCCTGTAATCCTGCGCCTTTGGGAGGCTGAGGTGAGTGGATTGCCTGAGCCTGCAGGTTTGAGAGCCGCCTGGGCAGCGAGACCTCATCTCTACAATAAATCAAAAAATCAGCTGGGTGTGGTAGTGCAGGCCTGTAATTCCGGCTACTCGTAAGGCTGAGGCAGAAGGATCGCCGGAGCCCAGCAGGTTGAGGCTGCGGTGGCCGGGAGTGGCCACTGTACTCCAGTCTGGGTGACAGAGTGAGACTCCAACTCAAAAAAAATAAATAAATAAAATAAAATAATAAAAAATAAAAAAGTATCCTTCTTTTTCTAATGATAAATTTAAGTTTTTTTCTTCAAAGAGAAAATCATCAAAAATATGTACAACAGGTATATAATGCATGAGAAAATATGAATGTAGGCCACAGGAAAGTTAACAAATTAGTTCTGTCACTGCTGTATTCCAGTGCCCAGAACAGTGTCTGGCATCTAATGGGTACCCAGTAAATCATGATGAATACAGAAGACTGAAAAGGAAAACACAATTATAATGTAGCCTTAACTATATTTAGCTATGTCTTAATTATACGTAGAAACATTCAATTATACTGAGAAGCCTTAATTAGACAGTTTCTAAACTGAACACTTGTATAACCAACCTGTAACAAATAAGGTATTTTATTTGCTCCTCTGCATTACAAAGCAGCTCTGTTCTCAAAAAACACTTCCTATGGTCAGGAAAGTCTTACCACTAGTATTGTGGACCACCTTCCTCATACAAGAAAACTTGCCCCATCGATAACCTAACTTCTGTTTTCAAATTCTCAGTATTTATACCAGGTATAGTATGAGGTACGGAGGACAGAGTACTGAACATGTGATACTTCAATCCTAATTCAAGATAAGAACATAGAAGATGGGCATTAATCTAATCAGCATACCAATAAATGTGAAATTATCTTCTAATGACAGTTATAAAAAGAGATAAATGGTGCAATGAGCACATAAAACAGAAAAAATTGATCCATTCAGAAGTCAGAGAAGGTGTGAGTTTAATTCTAGGGACCAACAGTGTTAAACATGCAAAGGGAGAGGGAAGAAGGTATAGGCTCCAAATACTAAAAGGGGAAAAGTATATGACCAAAGCATTGATAACAGGCCAGGACAATTGCAATGAAAAAACAAAAAAGATGAAACAAAGTAATTCTTGCAAGATAAATGGGAGCTAGATCATGCAAAGCAAAGCAGGTCAAATTAAAGAAATTACACCTTAAGATCAGAGAAATATTGTATTTGAAGCAGAGTATGGTGTAATTACACATATTTTGAAACTATCATTTTCGTTGTTACATGGAAAGAGCACTTGAGAGGGTAAATAGGGGCTCTAAATGCTATTGAGTCAACTACAGATTTAAGCAGGAGTTAATAAAAGCTTGTAAAAAAGTAAACTTGGAGAAATGGAGCAGTAGACACAGTCAAGAGACTTCAAGTTTAATTGTTAAAATTTACTGTATTAGCTCAGGAAGAAGGATTCAGGGACAGATCTCAAGTTTCTGACTTTTACCTCTGGTTGGATGGATCAATATTTTGATGGGAAAATGAACTAAAAGTGCACCAAAATATCTTTGAAGAGGATCCTAAATTTAGTTTATATTATCCAGGAATACGAAGTATCTCTGGGATAGCCACAGGAAGATGCAGCTGCTGGATATAAGGGTCTGGAGTAAAGAGAGACTTGGGTCTAAAAGAATTTCACAAAACAACATCATAAAGGTTGCTAGAGAAGGTATGCATATGATCACCTATAAAGAAATTTCAGAGAAGGGTTCAGATTGAACCTTGAATTAATCATGAACATTGAAATAGCACTTTCAGGAGTCAGAAGCATTTTTGTAAAGCATTAGTAATTTGGTAATATTTAGTAAATATTTTAGGCTTCTGGGTCTGCGAGATCTCTGTTTCATGTTGTTTATTAAACAATATCTTAAAGATTAAAAACAATCTTAGCATACAGGCAGTGCAAAAGCAGGCCACCTGTTGAAACTGACTTTTGGGCCTTGTGATCCATGATATTTATCAATAATTTGTATTTGATTAACTCTGAAAAGGAGGAGATTGGGAGGTTATTTCTTCCTCTTTTAAAACTGGAGAGAGAAACCTAGTGGGAAGAACTAAAATCAAAACAGAGAAGTAGAAAATACAAGAGAGAAGAAATAGAATAAAGACTCTAAAGGCTAGAGAAAATGAGACAAATCAGACAGAACACTTTGTGTCTAGGAAGATTAAATCTCCAATTTCACTATACTAAGAGGGAGAAGGTAAATAAAAAGTCTAGACACACATAAGGTGAGATGTCATCAGTGTGGTCTAAAAGGAGACAACTCAGAAATTCTTGGCTTAGGCAAAATTTGTTCCTCCAGTAAATTAAGATGAAGACACAGATTCAGAGTTGCCTAGAAGTTCCAGGCCAAATGATCTGCGTACAATCTAATGACTATAGGTGATTTAGTCCTCATCCCAATTTTGGATACAACTCTAGGAGAGGTGGACTACCTCTGTTAATGGGTCTCCTATTTACACTTGAGAGCAGAGGTCTCTTCTTGCTGCTCTGACAGCACTAACCTACTAGAGCAGAAGTCCTCAACCAAGGGATATTTTGTCACCTAAGGCATATCTGGCAATATATGGTGACATTTCTGGTTGTCAAAGCTAGAGGGTGTGTTACTGGTAGCTTTGGGCAGAGGTCAAGGATGTTGCTAAATATCCTACAACACTCTGAAAAGCACCCACACCAAAGAAATATACCGGCCTCAACGTCAAGAGTGTTGAGGTTGAAAAACCTGTACTAGAGAATAAACCATATCTTCCTTTGCCTGCCAATGCTAAAATTCAGTCTGCACAAGTGTTGTGTGATTCTGTTCCTTTAGATATAAATGGCAAGGTAATGTTAACAGTTTATCTGGAGGATAACGTAGCTTGAAAGAGAAGTATCAAGTTAACAAAATTCACACAGCCATCACCAGAAGGGCATGTTAAAATTAAAGTTCATAAAAATACAATGAAAACAGTAAAGAAAGTAGCTACATTTAAAATAAAAATTCAGACCAAGAACAAAAACATGACTTTTAAATTTAAAAATTCCATTAAAAATATATGTATGTGCACCGTAGTAGTTGTTGGAACTAGTATTTTGGAAAATGAAACAAGGAGAAATAGTTAAAAAATTAGAAATGAGAATCTTAGCACTCTTGGCTGGGTGACAGAGTGAGACTCCAACTAAATAAAAAAAAAAGGAAGAAAAAGAAAATCCTAAATAAAAAGAAACTGGAAATAATTCTAGGAAGAAACAAAGAAATACATGGGAAACAACTACTCATCCAACAGTTAATACAGCAATTTCTTGAGATAATGGAAAAAAAAGTTTACAAGAGAAAAGGTTTACTGGATCACATAATTTAAAAGAACAAATAGAAATAGGTGAAAAACCAAAAACAAGCAACTCTGTCAAGTGTTGTTATTTAGTAGCTACTCTTTTGCTTTTTTGAAGTCTACTTCCCTGATTGAATGGAATTTTCCTTGATCTTAATCTGATGAAAATTAATACATCATATTAAGAGTATGTAATATATATTTTCTGAGATAATGGACACCATTTTAGCTATGTAAAAGTCCAACTTGTTCCATTTGGCTATATAACTTGCAAAAGTCATTTCTAAGGCAGCTGTGTTGGAAACTGTTTGGTTTACCCTATCAGAGTCCTAACATCAAAATGTTCATCCCCCTCAAAATGGGGGGATAGTGGGGCAAGCCTGAGATTTCTTTCCATGTATATATATCATCTGCTTCCTCCCAGTTGACAATCACTATATTTAAGATGGTCATATCTTTTACAAATTTATGTATAAAGCTGAAAAATGACAATTTGAGATGCTAGAAAATATGAATCCTAGGTCTGAAAAAAATCAAGTAGTTTCCAGTGAGTAAATATCGTTTACTTGCCCACCACATTATCAGGCATTTTAGAAACTCAAGAAAGTAGTTACGAGCAAGTTGAGTCCGTCTTTTTGCACTGGAGTAGTGGCTTCAGATGGATATATGCCACGCTGACAGAAAATGCCGTTGAGGCCAAATGCTGAAAGAAAAAGAAATGTTACAGAAAAGTCATTATCACTGTGTAACTCTGGAAAATAGAATATGTTGAGATGTAGCTAGTTTCCCTAGTTCCATAATGCTGACTGAACACGTGTGTTTTGCTGAAAGCAGAGTAGGTAGAAAGTGGCCTTAAACATCCTTAAAAATCCTAAGTCAAAGAGACACCAGCATTTACGTGGCCACTTAACAAACTCCAAAGTGCACGAATCACTGTTGCCAAATTTCGCCTTATTGCAACTCAAGTTCAGATTCAGACTGCAGCTAGAGGTCAACAAGGATTCTGCTCAGACTCAGCAGCTGACACTCCCCTCCTCCTCTTCCCTACCCCTCCCATTTTCTGCCCCTTCGCTCCCCATCCTCTTTTCCCTCCCTCTTCTCCCCCCCCACAATGATCTGTACCGGTTGCTGGAATGTGCGGCCAGCCAGGCTTAGCCGGGCCTCTCCAAGATTTTTACTCAACACTTCAGAGTCCTCTGGAGTGGGAGAGAGATTCCTCTACAAGGGCACTTGTCTCCACACTCGTCCCAAGTCAAGGGGCAGTGAGGTGGGCGGGCGGCATCTGCACTGGAAAGCACCGCGGACATCGCCTTGACACCGCCGCCCTGCGAGGCCGCCTCGGCAACGACCGGACTCCCACTCCGCCAACCATCCGCCCTTTCCATATTTTCCCGAGAGGAAGGAGGCCACGGGCGGTGGGGCCTTCCCTGCGGGGACTCGGTTTTCCCCGCTCTGCCCGGGAAGGACGGCGAGACCGAGGCGCGACCCAGGCCCGAAGGGGTACGCCCGGACCTGAAGAACCGCTGTTGCGGCCACGCGCAAACAAAGCGGCAACTCCCTGGCACACCGCCAGGAGTGATGACGTCGCACCCGCCTCGGCCCGTGTGCAGGCCCGACGAGCCGCTAGGCCCCGCCCCCCAGGCGGGGCCCCACACATTCGCTCCGCCCTCCGGAGGTCTCGCGATAATAGTCGGTTTTCTTCAGCACCGCTGGGGATGGGGCCGTGGACCGGTGTCTCGGCAGGGCTTGGTGGGGGTGGCCCCCTGGTCCTGGTGCGCCAGGCGAGCAAGGAAGAAGAGGAAGGTCGTGGTTCAGGGGCCTTTCCTTGGAGAGCTGCCGAGCCACTGAGGAGCAGTGTTGGTGTGAGCGCCGCCTCCAGGTGGCGTGGGCTGTGCGTCGGCCGTCCCTCTGTCCGGGACCCTGGTGTATGTGGACCTGCAGACGCGGGGAATTCCGGTGATCGTGAAGCTGAGAGGCCACTGGAGGGGCTCCTTCTGGCTGGGCGCGCTTTCCCAGGAGCTGGGCTGGGGCTGCCAGGGACAAGCCGCAGCCACGTTCTGTCGGCTGTCAGGGGCTCAGGGACACATTCAGGCGGGACAGGTCTGGGGACCTGTGCCCACCACCCCAGAACGCCCATGGGCACTGAAGAGGTTCAGTGAATCTCGACTTAAATTCAGTGACTTCTCGTGTTAGGGTGAGAATTACAAAAGAGATAGTGCAGAGTCATGTTCGTGTCCATTGTTAAAGTGCTCTATTCTTAAAGACTGAGAAATGAAGCCTGAAAAACTTTCATACCTAACTAGACATACTGTCTCACTGTCTGAATATGATGATCTGGTGATTTTCAGTTTCTTATTAGGCCTGAGGGTCTAGACTCCATCTCTAAGGAAAAAATAAAATAAAAAAGAAATGGCCAAACATTTGCCGTGGCTGTCATGTGCTGTCATGTATATCTTCTCTGGTGAAATGTCTGTTCATGTCTTCTGTTCAATTTCTAACTGGATTCTTTGGTGTCTTACTGTGAATTTGATAGTTATTTAAATATTCTAAATAACTATATTTCATCAGATATGTAGTTTGTGAATATTTTCTACAGATCTGTAGCTTGTCATATTTTTGTTTTTATTTTATTTTGTTTTAGTTGGATTCTCAGTTGCCCAGACTGGAGTGCAGTGGCACGCTCCTGGCCACCACATCCTTGACCTGCTGGGCTTCAGCAATCCTTCCACCTCAACCTTCAAAGTAGCCAGAACTACAGGCACGCTACCACACCTGGCTAATTTTTTTGATTTATTGTAGAGATGAGGTCTCGCCAAGTTGCCCGCACAGGTCTCGAACCCGCGGGTTCAGGCAATCCACTCACCTCAGTCTCCCAAAGCGCTGGAATTACAGGCTGAGGCACCAATCCTGGCCCTATAGCTTGTCATATTTTTTAAAGGGTCCTTTGCAAAATGAATTTAAAATTTTGATGTTCAATTTATCATTTTTAATGGATTGTGTCTTTGATGTCAAGTCTAAGAACATTTTGCTTAGCCATAGATCTTGAAGATCTTTTTTTCCCTAACAGTTTTATACTTACATTTCACATAAAATATTTTGAGCTCATTTTTGTATGATGTGTCACTTAGGTCAGAGTTCACTTTTTACTTATGGGTGTCCAATTGCTCCAACACAATTTGTTAAAAAAACAAGTTCTTCCTCCATTGAATTGCTTTTACACCTTCCTCAAAAATCAGTTGGGGTATTTGTACAGGTCTGTTTCTGGGTTCTGTATTCTGTTCCTTTGATCTGTGTGCCTGCCTTCTGCCAATATCATGGTCTTGATTTCTGAAGCATGTGTATAATTGTAAGTGTTTTAGTAGTCACATTTTATTTTTTTAATTTTATTTTAATGGTATGGAGTACAATTCAAGGTTAGGTATACAAACATTGATTATGCAGGTACCCTGTTAATGAGGTGTGCCCCTCCCTCCCCTAGCAGTTTCCTTCAACTGTCAATCTCAACCACCTTCTGTGGCACTACTGCCAATCCCCTTCTTATAGTATTATGGTAATTGTTGAAAGTCCGCTTATGAGTGAGAACATATGGTACTCTGTTCTTTGTTTCTGTGATAGATCACTGAGTATGATGGACTCTAAATCCATCCAATTTGCTGTGAAGTCCATATGTTTGTCCTTTAGGGCTGCATAATATTCCATTGTGTATTATTAGTACCGCATTTTTAAATCCAGTCCAGCTTCGATGAGTAGTCATATTTTAAAAAGTAAAAAACAGACACAGTTAATATGTGTAAACATTGAATTCTGAAACACAGATTGTCCCCTACTTACAATGTTTGAACTTACACTTTTTCAACTTGACCCTGCACTTATCAGGCTAAATGATGCATGGTTGCTTTAGAATATTTTCCATTTATGATAGGT
>NW_007250505.1:0-7882 GCF_000164805.1 Carlito syrichta
CTCAAAGGGGGGGTGAACAAAAGCCCCTGCTAAGGGAAAAGGCCCCACAACAGGCTTTTAAATACAGTAAACAGGCATCTTAACTCTTCTTGTTAGGGGCATACAGGCAAACTTAAAAGAATTTGGAAGTCTTGCCTTGGAGCAACAACACACACACACACACACAAAAGCAAAGCTTTGTTGTTGTTGTTTTTCTTTCTTTTTTTCTCTTTTCAAAATCGTTAAACTGTAATTTTGGCCAAATAAGACTTTTTAAATGAAATGGCCAGTCTCTGGGCCATTTGGCCTTTCTTAAACAAAACCCACCTGGGCGGGCCTTTAAAGTTGCAACTTGCCATTCAAAGGGAAATACCTCTAACTGCTATCAACCTTGCCGCTGGGCTAGTGGCAGCCCAGGTGAGGCCAACTGCTGATCCTGAACCAGTTACATGTTTCTGTGTTTATTCACACAATCATACAAGAAATATATATTTAAGCACTTGCCACTTCCTGCCACAAAATGGATGGAGAATAACCTGGGCTTCACTCTCTAGCACATCAATTATTATAAAAGTATGTCACACCTATTATAAAAACAAAGGAAACTGTTGTCTCCTGCCAATGTTTACCTGTTTTAAATTCTCAGTTTAAGCTATAACGTAACTACATGTCTCTAAAGTTTTCAATATAATAATATAATAATTCTACTTTTAATAATTACCGGGTTTCTTGCTTAATATCTACCTTTAAGTCTCTAAGTACAGAAAGCCCTTATCAGGATGGATGATGGCTGCAAATGTTAATGCCTGAGGAACTAACCCTATCATGCGACTAGATGCCTATCAGCATCTGTTTGCCCCTTCAATGATACAGAAAAGGACTGGTTGCTCATCCAGCAACATACTGGCTTCCTGAGATGAAGAGACTGTGCTTATAACTCTAAGGTGGACTATCCTGTGCCTGGTATAAGAATATATTAGTGACTGGGGTTTTTAATGGCTATACGCTTGCCGCAGCTAGGTGTCATTCCAATGGATGGGTGCCTCCAGTACTGTCCATCAAGTACGGCGTCCGGCAGATTATTCAGCCTCATCTATGGAGAGCTCTTGCAGCCCTTCAGCCAGGCAGCCTGTCTAAATCCATTGGACAAACTCAGTTATACCATATTAGAGCATACTTGCAATCTCCTTATATATTTCTTATTTAGAGTGAATATCAAACTGTTAAAATTATTTATCGTGCTAATGTTTATAAGATATCTTGTACTGAATGCATTTTACTAATTGTTTAACCAAGGCCTTTTGTAAGAAATTTGTCATTCTCAAGCAACTCCCCTATTTATTTGTCCCCATATCTCTGTCATCCCATTAATATGCTGAAATGGTTTACAAACATTATATAAGGTTAATGCTATGTTAGAAAGACAGAAAATTTTTTTTAGCTACTTAATTTTAAAAATTATAGCATTAATAGCAATTACTACTTCAGTAACAGTTTCAGCTGTAGCTCTATCTAAGGAAGTTCATACAGCTACCTTTGCTAATCAGTTATCTAAGGATATTTCTATTGCATTGGCTACTCAAAAATTGTAGATTAAAAGTTAAAAAATAAAAGTTAATGCTTTAAAAAAAAAGGCAGCGTTAGCAGTAAAACAAGAGCTTGTGACTTTAAAAATAAAACTGGCTCTCTGATGTCACTCTGAGTTTCAGTGGATTTGCCTCATTCCTTTGGAGGTAAATAAGTCTGTCCATACTTGGGACAAGATAAAAAATCATATCCTTAAAATTTAAAATCATTTTGACTTAAATATAAACCTCACTAAATTACATTAAGACATACAGGACATAAGTTGCTAAAAAGCAGTTCCGGTCCTATGAATTGACTAGCTCCATATTTAATAACTTCTCATTGTTTGCTAATCAAAAGTCATTAATGTCTATACTTATTAATGTAAGAATTTGTGGGACAGTAATTCTTGTCTTGCTGTGCCTATTTCCAGTTATTTCCAGAGTATTGAAAAGGAACATTTTTCAGCTTAACACCGAGTTTCATGGTTTTGTACTAAAATAATAAATAAAAAAGGGGAAGATGTTGGGAGCCGGCCACGGAGGCCCACTGAGCGTTAGGGATCAGGGAGGGCCGTAGACCCCGAGACCGCTAGGTCGTGTTTGGGAGCCATTGGCCCCATTTTCCTCCTCTTTTTACCATAAAACACAAGTAATCTAAAGAAACTCTGCTGATCTAAGCTGAAAGCTCTGTAACTGTAACAGGCATGGCTTACTCTGAAAACCTATTGTTCCTGTTTCCCATAAAACTGTGGTTTCGGCTTACAAATTAAATATAATTCAAATTCAGGTCACATTTGAGAGCCTTTTATATGGTACAAGCTTCTTTATACAATTTAACAGTATATTTGTAAAATTAGTATACACTTATAGGGAGCAGTTTCAAGCTTTTCAATAATAAAGTTGTCAAAAATGGCTCAGCACAAGTTTGGGCCACACACCTGAGAGCCCAGTGCATACTTTAGACTGGGCTGCATTCTTTTAGGCCAGTTTTAACTACAATTAATGTAAGGTTTCAATTATTTTAAAATAGGTCATACTAACGTCAAAGAATCATGTTAGTTCAAGCATGACCAATCATAATATTTTAAGGTTTAATAAGACACAGTTAATTTTACAAATTTCATTGTCTCTATTTCCTACTGTTGTAATTTTAGAGAACAAGAGCAACAACTCAATTGGTTTAAAGCATGATTTAACCGCACCCCCTGGTTTGCTACACTAATTTCCACCGTAGTTGGCCCTTTAGTTGTTTTAATTCTCCTACTTATTTTTGGGCATTGCATCATCAACAAGCTTGTAGCCTTTGTTAAAAATCAAGTCAGCACCAGTGCCAACCACGTGGTACTCATCCTTGGTGTCTCAACTCTTTCAGAATGGTCTTAAAAAACAACAACAACAACAACAACAACAACAAAAACCTATGTAGACCCATGATTGGGTCTTATCTTTAGGTTCCTCTGAGAGGGGGGAATGAGAGACCCAAGAGATTAAAAAAAACTCTAAGAGAACTATTACTATGTGAATTCCTACCCCATGTTCATTGTATTTGTTTGCGGTGTTTGTACTTAGAATTTTGTTAAGTTTAATTTTTGTTTGTCTCATAAAATAACCAATTGCTTCTGCAACTGCTGCGAGCAGTATGTGAATATCAAGTAATAAACCCCTCCCAGACATTCCTTTGCTTAGCCTGCCTGCTGACATTCCACTCTTCTCATTTAGCAGCTCCCCAGTCAATCACAGGTAGCTGAGTGGACCAGACCAATCCCAAGTGCCCCCGTACCCATTAGGAGAAATTACCCTATCATGTAAAAACAAGTTTAAATTTCTTTCCCCTCCCTCTGTAATGATGTATAAAAACTGCTTGCCATGCTGGATCTGGGCTCTCGTCCCTGAAGCTGCTGCTTCGGGCGTGAGCCCAGACTCGAGCCTGAATAAAGACCCTTGTGTGTTTGCATCGGAGCTGGCTCTTTGTGGTCTCTATCTCTCTCATTAGAGTCCCGGGTTCAACAGCCCAGGAGGGTCTTGAACCCATAGGCTCAGGCAATTCACTCACTTCAACGTCCCAAAGGCGCGGGATTACAGGCTGAGCCACTGAGCCCAGCTTCTTTCATGATTTTAAATATGATATTCTCAGGTGTAGATTTTTTTTAGTATTTATCCTGATTTATATTCTCTGTATTTACCCAATATATAGTTTGTTATCTGTTATTGATTTTTGGAAAGTAATCAACTATTATTTTATCAAAAATATCTTCTGCTCTTTCTCTTTTTTTTTCTTCTTGTTTTACTACTCAAGTTACATGCATGTTATACTTTTGGAAAAAAAAGATTTTTTTTTTCTGTTTGCATTTGAGTTTGGGAAGTTTCTGGCGACTTTTCTTCAAACTTACTGGTTCTTTTCCTGGCTACGTACACTTTACTAAATATGTAAAGGGTATTATTCATTTACATTTCAGTGTGTAGCAAGTATGCAAGTCCTAACTCTCAGTACCTACTTGGAAATACAGTCAGCCTTCTGTATCCATGAGTTCTGCATT
Source organism: Carlito syrichta (assembly GCF_000164805.1). Lineage (NCBI taxonomy): Eukaryota > Metazoa > Chordata > Mammalia > Primates > Tarsiidae > Carlito > Carlito syrichta. The sequence goes on from NW_007250505.1 coordinate 4,085, forward strand.
CGTGGCTTCAACCAATTGTAGATCAAAATTTTCAGAAAAAATTTTCTACAAAATTTTAAAAAGTAAAATTTGAAATTTCCGTGCACTGAGTACTGTATTGAACCCACACAAATGAAATGATAGATAGTCTTTGTATTAAGTATTAAAAGTAATCTAGAGATGATTTAAAGTATACAGGATGATATATGTAGGCTATAGGCAAACATGACACTATTTTATATATAAGATTTGAGCATTCTCAGGTCTTGTAGTCCAAGGGGGTCTTGGAACCCATCTCGAGGACCTGATTACTGAAGAACAACTGTAGTGTCTTTGCATATGTAATTAAATGAAAGATCTTTAGATGACATCCTTCTGGATTTAGTGGGGGCTCTATCTAATTACTAGTATCCTTAGAAGAAGAGAGAGGACACAGAGAAACACAAGGCGAAAACCACATGAAGATGGAGGCGGAAATTTGAGAGACGGACGTAAGGCCAAGGAATGTCAAGGACTGCTGGCCATGACCAGAAGCTAGGAGACAGCCATGGAATTAATTTTCCCTCAGAGTCTCCAGAAGAGACCAACGGTAAAAATCTTGATTTCAGATAGCTGACTTTGAGAGAATCGATTTCTATTATTTAAAGCCATCAAGTTTTTTGATAATTTGTTAAGAGAGTCCTAGAAAAGTAATACACAGGGTTTTTTAATTTTTAGCATTTAAAAAATTATTTCTTCAACTTTCCATCTTTTGCTTACATACCCCGTCTCTTCTTGTTTAGTCTATTTTTTTCATTAGAGTTCTTAGCGTATTTATCATGATGATTTTAAATTCCCTGTATGGTAATTCCAATATCTGTGTCATGTCTGAGTCTTGTCCTGGTATATACTTTGTCTCTTGAGACTGTGTTTTTCTTTGCCTTTTAGTCTTGCAATTTTTTTTTGAGTTGGAGTCTCACTCTGTCACCCAGACTGGATGTGTTGGGTAATAAAAACTGAGGGAAACAGGTCTTTAGTGCAAGCTTTTATGCTAATTTGGCAAGGGATTCGCATGTGCTTAATGTTTGTTATTGCTGGATGTGTCAGAGACTTCAAATATTTTTAGTGTCTTTGTCTTTTCTGTAGGCTTTGGGCTTCCCTAAGTACTCTTCCTCAGGGAGAGTCTGCATCTTGCAGCTCTTTCATCTGTAATCCACCCTTCCCATGATCTTATGATTAAATCTCAGTCTTTTAGTAGATATGTGTCTCAGGGCTATGACTTTCACAAGTGTTTCTCAGCTCTCTGCTCTCGCACCCCCCTCACTCACTTAGGTGAGACAGGATAGTTAGAGGGACCTGGAGTAGGAAAATGCCCTTTCCTGTAGTAGGATCAGACTCTAACAATGTCCTATCTCCTGGTCTTTGTTATGAGAAACACTGACAATGGGTCTTCTCCTTGTCAGAATTACTAGAGAATCTTTCTTGGCTCTTCATCCTGAAAACCTGGTAGGATTTCAGAAGGTAAAACCCAAGAAAGTATAGGGGCATCCATAAGTCTGTGGCCCTTAGGGGTTTCCCACTTTCATGCTAGTACCCTCAGACTCCAGTAATTTGTCAAAATCATCATTTAAGTGTTTCTATCAGTTTATGACTCTAGTCAGTTTATGACTCTAGTGGCTTATCTTCCATGACTCTGGTTTTATTCATTTTTCAGGTTGTATGGTGATGGTTTGCCCTGAGACCTCAGTTCCCTGGTGGGTCCAATTAATTTTCAGTTTTTTCCAGCTTTTTCTTGCTGTAAAGATGGGAGTGACAACTTCCAAGTTCTTTACTTGTTGGAATTGAAATTGAAAATCATTGAACCTTGAAGTCTTTTTATTCTCATGACAAACTATGTATCTAGTAAGGGCAAGACAGAGACATTTTCTGACATACAAGGACTCAGAAGTTTTACCACCAAGAGATATTTATAATCCAGGAATATTAAAAAGAAATTTAGACTTCCAACTCTTAGAAGATGGAATAGACATACTCTTCCCCCTTATCCCCACTAAGTACAACAAAAAATGTTGGATATAATATATCAAGCAAATATAAGAAGACTCTGAAAACTGAATGAAAAAGGCAGACCAGCTAAGGACTTCAGGATCTTTTTTGGTTGATATACCTCAGACTTGGAACAGAAGAGACACAAATAGAAGCAGACCAAAAAAAAAAATCCCTGACTAAAACCCTCCAGTTAGCTGAAGGACAAGAAAGGGGGACAATCAAACAAGGCAGGAAACTTTCAAACAATATTGCTTTCCCCAAACCAGATACCACTGAGGAAACTGAGGCCCCGCCTCCACCCATTTCAGAAAAGTTCAGCATGGGGAGCCTAGACTTTCACCTTTGTCAAGCTGTGATGAGACATCCCAATACTCTGTCAGTGTGATGTCAGAAAAGGCCAGCTAGGGAGCCAGGACTTTTGCCACCATCCTATTATGGTGGGACTACATCTTCCCCCAACCCCCAACCCTCATGTGTTAAGGAAGCCATGTGGTGAACAGTGACAAGGTATTCCTGAAAGGCATGGGGAACAGCCAGAAGGATGTCTCCCGAGATGGCGCCAACACTAGGGAACCTAACAAAGACAACAAAGGCCGCAAATTCCTGCCTCTCCCGCACACGTGAAACTTAAACTCATGTACAAACATTATCTCCCTATAGGAATACTACCTCATAGCTCCCTCCAATAAAGACCCTAAGATGACTCTGGCTGGCATGGCCAGGCTCAGAGAGCACAGGCTGCCCCTTCCCCAAACCGATAAATACAGACCTCTCTCTCGCTCTCTCTCTCTCACTCCCTTTTCCCACCAGGTGGTTACAGACCTCCTTCCCTCTCCCTGTAGCCACTGCTCTAATAAATCTCTTGGCCTCAAAGGGTACCGAGTCTCACTGGTGCCATCGTCCTTCATTGGTGCTGTGCTCAGTCAGGAGCCCTCTCGCCTAAGGCGAGGCCCCGCCCCGTTGCTGGTGACACTCGCCCCTTGAGGCCTTCGCCTACTTTCTTGAATGCCAGCGCCGCAGCCATCACCACCTCGGATTGGTAAGTGCCCCTTCCTGAAAAACCTAACAACCTCCCCGGGATATCCGAAAGGGACTGACTGTTGATCGTCCGGCGGCTCTTTCTGCCCCTGGGTGAGGGGGGGGGCCCACACCCCGCCTAGGCTTTCAAAGCCACAGCGGACCCCCTACTGGTTTTTCATTCTCCTGCCTAAGACTCTAAAACTCACCTCTTTAATTCCTATTAGCATTCAAAAAAGTGGGCAGAGATTTCCCTCCCTCCCCTCCCACTTTGACTCATTCAACTCTTCTTCTTAACAGGTGTTAGGTCCCACTGTGAATCGGGACTTTCTCACCCTTGTGCAGGTCTCTCTCCCCCTGGGCGGGATCCCGATTAGGTGCCTGTGACCAACCCTGCTCTCTCACACTCCTCCCACCCTTCTGAACGCTCCTGCCACATTCACACTAGCACTTGTTGAATAGGCAAGTCCCGCTCCCCAAACAAGACAGTAAAAACTTTCCAGGGAACTCTGGAGGGAACGGACTTTAAAACTCCCCCCCCTCCGGCCCCTGGGTGAAGGAAAACACACCCACCTCGGCTCTCAAGACCACCACAGACCCTAGGGGCTTCTTCTTCTCCTTTATCTCTCTCAAACTTTAAAAACTCCCATGGTTTGCAGTGGGCCCAGGGCCCCACGGCTGCAGACTCTAAAGGCCTCCTCTTCCCCTTCATCTCTCTCAAACTTTAAAAACTCCCATGGCTGCGGTTACAGCGGACCCCCGGGGCCCCACGGC
>NW_007250506.1:0-485 GCF_000164805.1 Carlito syrichta
GTTTGGGATGGAGTGGAGAGTTATGCAATGGAATGGAATGGAATGGAGAGGAATGGAAAGGAATGGAAAAATGGAATGGAGTTGGGATGAATGAAGTTGGGATGAATGGAATGGAATGGAATGGAGATGAATGGAATGGAATTGAATGAAATTCAATTGATTTGAGAGGTTTGGAATGGAATTGAATCGAATGGAATGTAATGCAATTGAATGGAGAGGAAGGAATTAGAATGGAATGGTATCGAAAGGAGAGGAATGGTATGAACTTGAATTGAATGGAATGGATAGGAATGGAGAGGAATGGAATGGAGAGGAATGGAGAGGAATGGGATGGAAATGAATGGAGAGTCATGGAACGGAATGGAATAGATGGGAATGGAATGGAATGATATGAAGAGGCATGGAATAGAATGGAAAATATTGGAATGGAGTGTAACGGATTGGAGGGGAAAGGAATAAAATGGAATAGAGAGTATTGGAAAAAA
>NW_007250506.1:1685-2440 GCF_000164805.1 Carlito syrichta
GAATGGAAACGATTGGAGATGAATGGAATGGAAAGGCATTGAATTGAATGGAATGCAGAGGAATGGAAAATAGAAGAATGTAATGGAATGTAGAGGAATGGAATGGAATATACTGAAGTGGAATGGAATGGAGTGGAATGCAAGTGAAAGGAGAGGGATGAAATGGTATAGAATGGAGAGGAATTGAATGTAATAGAGAGGAAAGGACTGGAACAAAGAGGAAAGAAATTGAGAGGAATGTGATGAAATGGAATGGAAAGAAACGGAATTTTGAGGAACGGAATGGAAAGGAATGGAGAGGAATGGAATGGAAGGGAAATTAGTGGAATAGACTGGAATTCGATGGAATGGAATGGAAAGTAATGCAAAGACTTGGATGGGGGAAGAACGGAATTGAAAGGAATGGAATGGAATGGAAAGGAATGGTTGTCATTGAGAGGAGTGGAGAGGAAAGGAATGGAATGGAAAAGAGTGGAATGGAATGGAGATGAACGCAATTGAATAGAATGGGATGGAATGGAGAAGAATGGAACAGAGAGGAATGGAATGGAAGGGAGAGAAATTCAATGACATGGAATGGATAGCAACTGATTCGAATGGAATGGAAAGGAATGGAATGGAAAGCAATGGAGTGGAATAGAGAGGAAAGGAATGTTATGGAGAAGAATGGAATGGAATGGAGAGGAATGAAATGGAACGGAAAGGAGAGGAATGGAGTGTAAAGGAATGGACTGGAGTGGAATGGAATGGAATGG
>NW_007250507.1:0-494 GCF_000164805.1 Carlito syrichta
TTAGAATACATTCCATGCGGTGATGAGTAGAATATGTATTCTGTGGTCTTTGGATGGAGTTTTCTGTAGGTATCAATTAAGTCCATTTGGTCAAGAGTCACATTAAGGTTCTGGATCTCATTGCTGATTTTTGTCCTGATGATCTGTCTAGGGTTGTGATTGGGGTATTAAAGTCCCTAGTTAGAGTCAATATCTTTCTTTAGTTTTCCTAGAAGTTGCTTTATGAAAGTTTACGCACCTATGTTGGGTGCATATATGTTTAGGATAGATATTTCTTGTTGTTGGAGTGAACCTTTTATCATTATGTAGTGACCCTCTGTATCTTCTTTAATTTTGATAGCTTAAATGGTATTTTGTTTGAAATTAGGATCGTGACTCCTCCGTTCTTTTGTGTTCCATTTGCCTGAAAATTTGTTTCCCATCCTCTTACTTTGAGTCTGTGTATATCCTTTCTAGTGAGATGGGTCTCTTGAACGCAGTATATTGTTATCTGG
>NW_007250507.1:826-1945 GCF_000164805.1 Carlito syrichta
ATAGAATTCTTATAGAGTTGTTGTTCTTCCACTTGGTTTTTTGTCTTTCTTTTGGTTTTGAGGTTGGTTCATGTGTATCTTATCCTTTTTTCCTTTACTCTTGTGAAGAATGTTGTTTTTTCCTTTTCTTCTGTGTTTAGTACCTTCTAAAGTGTTTGGTGTAGAGGTCGTTTGGTTGCAGCATAGGTTCTTAGGAATTGGATATCTGGGAAAGTTTTTAATTCTCCCTCGCTGATGAAGCTTAGTTAACTTGGCTGGGTATGTTATTCTTGGTTGAAATTGTTTATCTTTTAGGACTTTGAATATAGGTCTCCAAGCTCTCCTAGCCTGCAGGGTTGCTGTAGACAAATATGCTGCTATTCTAATTGGTCTTGCATGGTAAGTGATCTTGCCTTTTTCTCTTGCTGCCTTTAGGATTTTTCTTTTATGCCTTCTTTGTTTAGGTGAATTATTATGTGTCTAGGAGTTCCTCTTCTCATCTGTTGTCTTGCAGGGGTTCTCTGAATCTCTTGTGTTTGAATTTTTGTGTCACTGATTAGATAAGAGAAGTTTTCCTGAATGATCTCATGGAAAGTTTGTTCCAGTGTGGTCTCTGTCTCTCTTCCTGCTTCAGGAAGGCCAATTACTCTTATGTTCAGCCTCCTGAAGTAATCGCTCATCTCTTGAAGGTTTTCTTCTGTCTTTTTGAACTTGTTTTCTGTGTTTTTATGAGTTTGGGTTAGGTCTATATTTTGTTTCTCAAGCTCTGAGATTCTTTCTTCTGCTTGGGTAATTCTGCTTTCCATGCTTATCAGTTTGTTATTTATTTCATTCACAGTATTCTTTATTACTGTTATCTCAGATATCAGCTCCTTCCGAGTTTCTTCTTGTCTCTCCTCAATTTTTTAAAATCTCTCCATTAATGTCTTGATATCTAGGTTTGTAGTTTGGGACCAGTCATTCTGCAGGCTCTTCATTGTTTGCATTCCGAAGTCAGTTTTCTCAGTGTCTGCCCTCCCAGTGGTCTGGGAGAGACCCATATTCTTCTTTTGGTTTTTCTTCATTTGTGTAGATTTTTCTCTCTCTCCCCCTTTCCCTCCCCTTCTTTAATTCTGTTTTTCAGGGAAGGTGGGGTAGCTT
>NW_007250507.1:2138-6519 GCF_000164805.1 Carlito syrichta
CTGGAACCTATTTCCCATTGCCTTACAATCTGTCTGTGCAGCGGTATGTAGGTTTGGTCCCTGGATCAAAAGGAGGTACAAAAGAGGAAAATAATGGAGGAGGGGCGGTCAATAGGAAGTTAGAAAGAGAGGAGAGTGAGATGGAAAACTGACATACATACCAACTAACAGGTGAAAAAGAGACACAAGGCTGGGGAGAAGTGAAAAAAAATATGTGAGCCAAATTCCCTAAAGAATACTGGTAGCTACACAGAGACAGACCAATAAAATCATGAAACATAGTGTAAGTCAGAAAGCAAACAAAAGTGAGCAAAACAGTCAAAATGATAAAATCAAAAGTCAAAATAAGAGATCAGACTAGCTTTGGAATCTTTCTGAGTGTCTCAAGTCTCTTCAGCTCTGATCTCCAGCCTCTCCCCTTTGTTTTCCTTGCAGGCAGCTAGATTTACTGGCAGCTTGGGTTTGTTTTTTTTAGGCTGCTGCCTGGTAGGTCTGCGATGTTGCCTTTGTCTGATTCAGCGGGGAGGGGCTTTGTCTCCTGTTTAGCGATGTTACCTTAGGAACCGAGGTGGAGGTTGCTGATAGGTGCGCAGGGCAATGCAAATCTTTGCCTGGAGAATGGCCGAGGTGGTAGCTTCACTTTCGTGGATCTTTTCTCTCCACTTGTCTGGGTCCCTGTGTGTGATCCACTGTGATGGACTGTGCTGGAGTGGGAGGCACCGGGGATCAGCTGCACAGCTGGGTGCTGGATCTGGGGTGCCACCAGAAGGCTGGGGTGGAGGATGGGGTCAGGAGTTCCCTCCTCTGGAGCTGAGAACCTCCAATCAGCACTTCCTTAAGATAAGGTGTTCCCTTACACAAGCATGGGATCGTGTGCTGAGTGCCTCAGCCAGGGTAGGCCCAGAGCTCCAGAGCTTCAAAACTCCAAAGGGCAGGTGGTGGGTGGCGAGATTGGCCCTGGGTCCCTCACAGGGTACTTCAGCCAGAAATGGGACTGGTATCTCTGAGGGGTGGGCACCCAGAGCCTCCCTGGGTGACTGGCAGCTTGGTGCTGGGTGCTGGGCGAGACATTGTAGCCAGGGAGGGAGCTGAGACCCGGGACTCCCACGCCAGCAGGAGTCACATATAGTGGAGCAGCAGCAGGGGGGCTGCAATATAGGGCCCTGCATGGGACCAAAGGTCCCCAGGCCTCAGACCAGTGCGGCTGGTGGTGGGCAGGGGGGTGAGGGAAGAAAGTAAGAGTCTTTTTGGGAACTCACATTCAGAGAATCTCAAAAATCCACTTATGCCTTTACCATCTTACTGGAACCGAGCCTGCGGGTTTGAGACCAGCCTGGGCAACTTGTAGGGATATCTTCTCTACAATTAATTTAAAAAAGCCTGGGTGTGGTGTGTAGTACCACGTGCCTGTAGTTCTGGCTGTTGGGAATGCTGAGGTGGAAGGATCACTGGAGCCCAGTAGGTCGACCCTGGGGTAGCCATGAGTGTACCACTGCACTCCAGCCTGAGTGGCAGAGTAAGACTCCAAATCAAAAAAGCAAACAAAAAAAAACAATTTGTTTGCAATATCAACAACAGTGTAGAAGTGTTCCCTTTTCTCTGCATCCTCACCATCATCTGTTGTTTTTTGTTTGATTTATGAGTCATTCTTTTTTTTTCTAATTTTTTATTTTATTTTATTTATTTGTTTTGAGTTGGAGTCTCACTCTATCACTCAGACTGGAGTGCAGTGGCTGCTCCCAGCCATTGCAGCCTCGACCTCTGGGCTCCAGCGATCCTTCAGCCTCAGCCTTCCAAGTAGCTGGAACTACAGGCATGCACTACCATGCCTGGCTAATTTTTGGTTTATTGTAGAGATGGGGTCTCGCCAAGTTGCCCAGGCAGGTCTTGTACCATCGGGCTCAGGCAATCCACTCACCTCGGCCTCCCAAAGCACTGGGATTAGAGGCTGAGCTACTGAACCTGGCTTAATTTTTTGTTTTAAATATGTGGGGTAGAATTCAGGTTTAGGTAAACTAATGTTCATTATGCAGGTACCCTTGTTGATGAGGTGTTTCCCCCCCCCACCCTGGCAGTTTCCCACTACTGCCAATCCCTTTCTTTTAGTATTATGTTAGTTGTTCAGGGTCCGCTTATGAGTGAGGATATGTGATACTCTGTTTGTTGTTTCTGTGATAGATCACACATGATTGTAGCCACTAAGTCCATCCAAGATGCTGCAAAGTTATAATTTGTCCTTATTTATCGCTATGTAATATACCATTGTGTATATGTACCACATTTAAAAAATCTAGTCCCCTTTCACTGGGAAGCAGGGTTGCTTGCATGTTTTTGCTATTGTGAATAATGCTGCAATAAACATGCACTTGCAGGTAATAATGGCCATACTTACTGGAGTTAGGTGGTATCTCAGTGTGATTTGATTTGCATTTCTCTGTTGATTAGTGGAACGAAGCATTTTTTTCATGTGTCTGTTGACTACTTGTTTATCTTCTTTTAAGAAGTGTCTATTCATGTCTTTTGCCCACTTTTTAATGGGGCTGTTTGTTTTCTCCTTTTGTCACATTTGAACTTCCAAGTAGCTGGAAACACATGCATGTGCTACCATACCTAGCTAAGTTTTTAATTTATTGTAGAGACATGATCTTACCATGTTGCTCAGACTGGTCTCAAACCCCCGAGCTTAGGCAACCCTCTCACTTTCACCTCCCAAAGTGCTAGGATAACACATATGATCGATCCTCCATACCCAGTTTCCTCACTCTTTTGATGGTTTCTTTTGCTTTGCAGAAGCTTTTCAGTCTGATGAGGTCCCACATCTCTATCTTATCTTGTATGGCATGGGCATTGGGGTTTTGATCAGGAATTGGTTGCTGATTCCAATTTCCATAAGGGCATCTCCTGCATTTTCTAAGACTCTTATAGTTTGAGGTTTTATATTGAGGTCTTTACTTCATTTGGAGTTGATTTTTTGTGTATGGTGATAGGTAGGGGTTCTGTTTCATTTTTCTGCATGTGGTCAGCCAGTTTTCCCAGCCTCATTTATTGAATAAGTTATCTCACCATAGTCATCAGTGGTGGTGGCTTTTTCAAAGATGAGTTGGTTGAGAAATTTAGGTTTTGCTTTCAGAATCTCTATCCTGTTCCAGGCTGTTTTGATTATTGTAGCCTTATAATAAACTTTAGAATCTGGAAGTGTGATACCTCCCACTTTGTTTCTTTTGCTGAGGATTGTTTTGGCTATTAGTGTTTATGTTTCCATATGAGTTTCTGTATTGCCATTTCCAGGTCTGAGAAGAATAATGCTGGTAATTAAATAGGTATTGTGTTGACTCCATAGACCTTTTTTGGTAGGATGGACTCTAACAATGTTGATTCTTCTAATTCATGAGCATGAAATGTTTTCCATTTATTTGTGTCTTCTTTTATTTTTCTGAGTTTTTGTAGTTTTCATTTTAAAGGTCTTCACTCCTTTGGTTAGAAAGATGCTGAGAAAACAGTGTGACAATTCCTAAAAGAACTAGAAATTGACATTCCATATGATCCAGCAATTCCCCTTCTGAGAATACACTCAGGGAACTCAAATCATTCTACAAAAAACCCCCAAAACTTGCATGTGCATATTTATTACAGCACAATTAACAATAGCATGCATGGAACCAACTGAGCTACCTATTGAAACTGGACTGGATTTTTAAAAAGAACTTACACATGATTGAATATTGCACAGCTGTAAGGAAGGACAAAACTATGGACTTTGCAGCAACATGGATGAATTTAGAGTTTGTACTACTCAATGATCTGTCACAGAAACTAAAAGCTTAGAACCACATGTTCTCACTCATAAGCAGATCCTGAACATTCATTATTATACTATAAGAAAGGGATCAACAATAGTGGGAAACTGCCAGGGGAGAGGGGCACATGATATCAATAAAGATTCCTGATCCCAAGCCAAAGTAGGAATGAAAGGGAGGCCCAAAATTTACATGTGCAATGACCACTTTATACCAAGTTTGATTTGTACTCCACATTTTTTTAAAGCGAGAAAGCAAAATTTATTGAGAAGGCAGAAAAGTTCCCACAGTGGGAGGGGACTTGAAGGGGTTGCCTGTGCTCAACATTTTAAAAATAAAAATAATAAAACCACAACAACAACACAATTTGTAATCTGAGAGAACCCAAAGAACTCTAGAACAGTCTTTTTTAAAAAATATTCTTCAGAATTATTTATTTTAATCAATATTTTTTATTGTGATATCATGGGGTACAGTTAAGTGTTAGGTATACAGATACGCTTCGTTCAGGCACCCTTGTTGATAAGAGGTGTCTCCCCATCCCCAGACAGATATTTACTACCGTTAATCCCATCTCCCTTCCC
>NW_007250507.1:6539-7986 GCF_000164805.1 Carlito syrichta
CATTTTCTAAGTTTCTTATGGTTTGAGGTTTTACATTTAGGTCTCTGATCCATTTAGAGTTAATTTTTGTGTATGGGGATAGATAGGGATTTTGTCTGAGTCTTCTGCATGTAGTTAGCCAGTTTTCCCAGGAGCATTTACTGAACAGGTTTTCCTCTCCCCAGTGGTAGGAGGTAGAGGCTTTGTCAAAGATGAGTTGGTTGAGAAATTGAGGTTTTGCTTCTGGAATCTCAATTCTATTCCATTGGTCTATATGCCAGTTTTTGTACCAATACCAAGCTGTTTTGATCATTGTAGCTTTATAGTAAAGTTTGAAGTCTGATAATGTGATGACTCCTGCTTTGTTTTTGTTTTGTTTTGTTTTGTTTTGCTGAGGATTGTTCTGGCTATTCTTGGTCGTTTGTGTTTCCATATGAATTCCTGTATTGTTTTTTCTAGGTCTGAGAAGAACATTGTTGGTAATTTGATGGGTATTGCATTAAATCTGCAGATTGCCTTAGGTAGGATGGGCATCTTCACAATGTTGATTCTTCCAATCCATGAGCATGGGATATTTTTCCACTTGTTTGTGTCATCTTTGATTTCTTTGAGCAGTGTTTTGTAGTTTTCATTGTAAACGTCTTTCACGTTTCTGGTTAGGAAGATGCCAAGTTATTTCATTTTATTGGTGGCTATTGTGAATGGAATTGTGGTTTTTATTTGGGTTTCTGTTTGTTTATTATTAGTGTAAAGAAATATGATTGTATTTTGCACATTTATCTTATATCCTGAGACTTTTCCAAAGTCCTTTATCAGTGTAAGGAGGCTTTTGAAAGATTCTCTTGGGTTTTCAAGGTACATGATCATGTTATCTGCAAAGAGAGATAGCTTGACTTCCTCTTTTCCTATTTGGATACACCTGATTGCCTTCGCTTCCCTGATTGCTCTAGCCAGGACTTCCAATACTATATTGAACAGGAGGGGTGAGAGTGGGCATCTTTGTCTTGTTCCAGTTTTCAGGGAAAATGGTTCCAGTTTTTGTCCATTTAGGAGAATGCTGGCTGTGGGTTTCTCATAGATGGCTTTTACTATTTTGAGGTATGTTCCCCATATGCCTAGATGTTTGAGGGTTTTTATCTAAAAGGGGTGCTGAATTTTATCAAAAGCTTTTTCTGCATCTAATGATATAATCATATGGTTTTTCTTTTGACATCTGTTGATGTATTTAATTACATTTATGGTTTTATGAATGTTGAGCCAGCGTTGTATCTTAGGGAGAAGCCTACTTGGTCATGGTGGATGATACTTGAGATGTGTTGTTGAATTTGGTTTGCTACGATCTTGAGAATTTTAGAATCTATATTCATCAAAGATATTGGCCTGTATTTCTCTTTCTTTGTTGGGTCTTTACCTGGCTTGGGTATCAACGTGATGTTAGCTTCATAAAATGATTTGTGGAGAGTTCCAT
>NW_007250507.1:8006-8594 GCF_000164805.1 Carlito syrichta
TGTTCAGGAATTGGATGCCAGTTCCAATTTCCATGAGGGTATGTCCTTCATTTTCTACAGTTCTTATGGTTTGAGGTTTTACATTTAGATCTCTGCTCCATTTAGAGTTAATTTTTGTATATGGGTATAGAGAGGGGTCCTGTTTCAATCTTCTGAAAGTGGTCAGTCAGTTTTCCCAGCACCATTTACTGAATAGGTTCTCCTCTCCCCAGTAGTAGGTGGTGGAGTCTTTGTCAAAGATGAGTTGGTTGAGAAATTGAGGTTTTGCTTCTGGAAACTCAATTCTATTCCATTGGTCTATATGCCTGTTCTGGTACCAGTACCAAGCTGTTCTGATGATTGTAGCTTTATAGTACAGTTTGAAGTCTGGTAATATGATACCACCTGCTTTGTTATATTGCTGAGGATTGTTCTGGCTATTCTTTTTTTTTTTTTTGAGTTGGAGTCTCACTCTGTCGCCCAGACTGGAGTGCAGTGGCCGCTCCCAGCCACCGCAGCCTTGACCTGCTGGGCTCTGGCGATCCTTCCGCCTCAGCCTTCCGAGTAGCCGGAATTACAGGTGTGCACTACCATGCCTGGCTGAATTTT
>NW_007250507.1:9022-15675 GCF_000164805.1 Carlito syrichta
GTGTGATGTCAGAAAGTCCTCCATTTCCTTAAGGTTTTCAAGTTTGTTTCCATACAAGTGTACATACTATGTACTATAATGTACATACTATCATTAGTAGTCTCTAATGATCTTTTGTATTTCTTCAGGGTCAGATGTGACTTCATCTTTTGTGTTACTGATTGTGCTTATTTGGTTTTTTCTCGTTTTTTTCTTGGTCAGTCTAGCTAGGGGACCATCAATCTTGTGTATCCTTTTGAAGAACCAGCTTTTGTTTCATTCATTTTTTTGTATTATCTTTTTGTCTTCTATGTCCTGGATTTGGGCTTTTATTTTGGTGATCTGGATTCTTCTGCTGAAATTAGCATTCTTGTGGTCTTGCTTTTCAGCTTCCTTAGGTGGCTTGTTAAGCTGTTAATTTGTGATCCTCCCATTTTATTTATGTGCGTTTGTAGGGATATAAATTCTCCTCTTACTACAGCCTTTATGGCATCCCAGAGATTTTGGTAAGATGTTTCTTCATTTTCATTTGTTCCAGTTATCTTTTAATCTCTGTTTTGATTTCATCATTGACGCATGAGTTGTTTAGCATCTTCTTGTTTAGTGTCCATGTCTTTGTGAGTTTTGGGAGGACCTTGTTGGTGTTAATGTTTATTTTTATTCCACTCTAGTCTGAGAAGGTGCATGGTAAAATTTCAGTCCTTTTTAATTTGCTTGATTTATGACCAAGTATGTGGTTGATCTTAGAGTATGTTCTATGTGGTGATGAGTAGAATGTGTATTCTGTTGTCTTTGGATGGAGGGTTCTGCAGGTATCAATTAAGTCCATTTGATCAATTGTCACATTGAGGTTTCAGGTCTCGTTGTTGATTTTTTGTCTTGATGATCTGTCTTGGGTTGTGAGTGGGGTATTAATGTTCCCAGTTATGATGGTATTGGTGTCAATGTCTTTTTTTTAGTTTACCTAGGAACTGCTTTATGAAAGTCGGTGCTCCTATATTCAGTGTATATATGTTTAGGATGGATATTTCTTGTTGATGGATTGAACCTTTTATCATTATGTAGTGGCCTTCTGTATATTTTTTAATTTTTGATAGCTTAAAGGGTATTTTGTCTGAGATTAAGATTGTTACTTCTCCTTTCTTTTGTGTTCCATTCGCCTGAAAATTTGTTTCCCTTCCTTTTACTTTGAGTATGTGGGTGACCTTTCTAGTGAGATGAGTCTCTTGAAGGCTATAGATTGTTGCCTGGTGATATTTTATCCATTTTGCCATTCTATGTCTTTTCAGTGGTGCATTTAGTCCATTCACATTCAAACTATTTATTGAAATGTGAGAGTTGATCCCTATCATAATGTTCTTACAGAGTTGTTGTTCTTCCTGTTTGTGTGTTGACTTTCTTTTGGTTTTGGGTTTGGACAGTGTGTGTTTTTAATATTTTGCCTGTACTCTTGTGAAGAATGTTGTTGTTCCTTTTTTCCTTTTTCTGTGTTCAGTACTTTCTTAAGTGTTTCTTGTAGAGTTGGTGTGGTGGCAGCGTAGGTTCTTAGGGATTGGATATCTGGAAAAGATTTCAATTCTCCCTCACTGATGAAGCTTAACTTGGCTGGGTAGGTTATTCTCTGTTGAAATTGTTTATCTTTTAGAACTTTGAAGAAAGGGCTCCAAGCTTTCATAGCCTGGAGGCTTTCTGTAGATAAATCTGCTGCTATTGTAATCGGTCTTCCCTAGTAGGTAGTCTGACCTTTTTCTTTTGTGGCCTTTAGGATTTTTTCTTTCATAGCTACTTTGTTTAGGTGAACTATTATGTGTCTGGGAGTTGGTCTTCTCATTTGTTGTCTTGCAGGGGTTTCTGAATCTCTTGTGTTTGACTTTTTTCATCATTGATAAGATGAGGGACGTTTTCTTGAATGATTTCATGTAATGTTTGTTCCAGTATGGCCTCTGTTTCTCTCTCTGCCTCAAGAAGGCCAATTACTCTTAGGTTTGGTCTCTTGAAGTGATCATTCCTCTCTTGAAGGTTTCTTTTTGTCTTTTAGAGCTTCTTTTCTATGCTTTTGACAGTTTGGGTTAGTTCTGTCTTTTGGTCTTCGAGCTCTGAGATTCTTTCTTCTGCTTGGCTAATTTTGCTCTCCATGCTTATTAGTTTGTTATTTATTTCCATCACAGTATTCTTTACTGCTGTTGTTTGTGACATCAGCTCCTTCCTATTTTCCTCTTGTCCCTCCTCAATTTTTAAAATTCTATTAATGTCTTGATGTCTGGGTTTTTTTACATGTGACCAGTCATTCTGGGGGCTCTTTATTGTTTGTGTTCCAGAGTCTGTTTTCTGAGTGTCTGATTTCCCAGGGGTGTGTCTGAGACCTATATTCTTCTTTTGGTTTTTCTTCATTTGTGCGGTTTTTACTCTCCCTACTTTTTCCTTCCCTCCATGTTACCGTCTTCTTTAATTCTGTTATTCAGGGGTAGAGGGATTGCTTTTACTTCTGTTTGCTCAATCTCCTATTCCTCTTACCTATGCTCTCTTACTTTTTTCAATTCTGGAGTTGGACTGTAGGCTGGGGGTGGTCCTTTTTGCAGTTTTGAGATTTACTTAAGTGGGGAACTGTGATTCAAAATCTATCTGCAGGTCCTGGTATCCACCGACAGGTGTATGGATAATCTGAGATCCACTCCCCACTGCCTTGGAATCTGTCCCTGCTGTGTGACTGTAGGCTTACTCCCTGAAATAAAATGAGGTTAGCAGTGGGAAGAGAATGGAGCAGACCGTGGGGGAAAAGGGGGGTAGAGAGAGAGGAGTAATGAGGAAACAGATGACCCCCTCAACATGTGGAGAGAGAGACCTAAACTGAAACAGATAAAAACAATAGACCACGGCTACAGACTAACCAGCTCCCATACAAAAAAATTGAAAGATACAATGATGCTAACATACAAGCTAACCAACCACCTTATTGGTGTGCTGTCCCTCTATATAAAGATATGGTTTACATAGAGGAGAAAAGAAAAGAAAAGGAAGGGAAAACAGAAGAACAAAACAATAGGAATAAAATCAAGTCATTAAACTAACAACCTATTGAGCACACTCTGAGACTTTTTGTTTAAGTCCAATGTCCTTTCAGCTCTGATTTCTAGCTGTCTTCTCAAGCTGGTAAATTAGTTCACAACTGGGGTCAGTTGCTCCTGGCCTGCTGTGAAAGACAGGTCAGATCACCCTCAGTTCACCACTCAAATCTGGCCTCTGTCTGTTTTTCAAGTTTGTTTGTCCCATTTTGGTATTGTTACCTTGAATCGCCAGCAGGTGGTGCTATCTCAGCTCTTCGACCCATAGTGGGTGGATCCGGACAGGAAGCAGGCAGAGGTCGGAGATGGGAGCCTGCCTTGGGGCACACGGGAGGAGACCCATGGTGGGCAGGACATCATGATCGCAGTAGAGGTGGCAGCGATCCCACCAGATCTTTCCTGCAGGGGCTTCAAGGACTGAAGTCATGGATCACCTCAGACACGGGTGGCAAAATGTGCTATGGCCACCATGGAGGCCATGGTGGCACCAGCGGCTGCTGTGTCTGCTGTGGCAGTGGCTGTCCAGACCACCATGATGCCCCAGCGGTAGCGACAACCGAGCTCCATGTGAAGAGCAGGCTGCTGAGGTTGGGATCCGCAGCCCCCAGGGAGAAAGCCAGAGACCCTCTGTGTTCTCCTTTGCACAGGGTCTCATAGACCAGGCTCTAGAACATTCTTATAGATAAATGTAGAGTTAGAGATGTAACTTTTTTTTTGAGTCAAAACTCTCACTCCATTGCCCAGCCTGGAGTGCAGTGGTATGTTCATGGTCACCCCAGCATCGACGTACTGGGCTTAGGCGACCCTTCCACCTCATCCTTCCAAGTAGCTGAAGTACCAAGTACAGGTGTGCACTAATATGCCTGGCTAACTTTTTGATTTATTGTAGAGATGAGGTCTCGTCAAGTTGCCTAGGTTGTTCTCAAACCCATGGACTCAGACTATCCCCTCACCTTGGCCTCCCAAAGTGCTGGGATTACAGACTTCAGTCACTGCACCTTGCCTACATTTTATTCTTAAGTAGATCTTTTTTTTTTATTCTTGGTCTAAAAACAGTTCATCATTAATCAGTAAGTACTCTGTTTTAGGGAGAAAATAATTATAGAGATGAAAAGCACCCTTTACTTCAAACTTACTAATCACACAAAGAAATTTGTTCTTCTAATGCAAATTAAGAGACAACCATTTTTTAAACTTAATTTTATTCAAAGTGGGTGCAGCATCCATATAGTTTTAAAATTGGAAGAAATAGAACACAGGAAATTCAGTTTTCTCCAGCCTTTACATAACTACTTTTATTGGTTTCTTGTTTAGAGAAACTATCACTTCTATAATTTCTAAAATATTTACATTTAAAACTGTCAAGTGCCATGCTCACTTAGACAGGACATATACTAAATTGGAATAATACCAAGAAGATTAACATGGTGTACTTAAAAATTTGTGAAGCATTCAATATTTTAAAAAAATTTAAATTCTGTCAAGTGTCATCTGTTTTCAAGGAGATAATAGATAAATTCAAAAAACTGAATGTGGGCTTTTTGATAAGCTACTTTTCCTAATGCTACTATGTTTTAGCTTTAGTTTGCTTCCTAGTCTATTTTCCTAAATATCTGCAAAAACCAACTTTGTGTTGTCCTGTTGTTATTAGGCTTCCACTTTGTACTCTTTCTGCTTTAATTTAAAATCTTTGATTTTCTTCAACATTCCATCCCAAACTGTCTCTTTTTTTTGTAGAAAATACCCCCATCTCTTTTATATTTATATATACTTTTCTTTCCTCACTTTGTATTTTCTCCTTCATCTCAGTTTCTCTTGGCCAGTACTTAATGAAAAAGCCCCAAATTTTTATAACCCAGAATATCTGCTTCCTTATAACCCAGTACTTTCTATTCTCTTTGTATTTCCTCTTTTTACTTAGTTTTAATATGAAGTTTCAAACCATGTAAGCATTACTTTTTGAACATCACTAAATTAAAAATACTAATATTAAAATATTAGTGGAGAGATACTGTGGAGCATCTTGATATGTATTGCTAACTTTCTACATTACCTAGGTTTTTCTGTTTCTCTTAAAACAAGCTGCCCATCAAAAGAGGACTGAATAAAAGAAAAGTGGTACATATAAACAATGAAATATTATGCAGTCATAAAGAAGAACAAAATCATGAACTTTGAAGCAACCTGTATGGAATTAGAGTTTATAATACTGAGTGATCTTTCAAAGAAACAAAGATTTGAGTATCACATGTTTTCACTCATAAGTGGACCTTGAACAACTACCATAATACTATAACAAATGATTGACAGTAGTGGGAAACTGTGGGAAGGGTGTGGGGAGGTGGGATTGACAGTAGTTCAGTGGTTGAGATCTTCCTGGGGGGAGGGGCACACCTCATCAACAAGGATACCTGCACAATGAATATTTGTATACCTAACCCTGAATTGTACCTCACAATTAAAAAAAAATTCTCTGATTTCATTTTCAGTATGTATTTTCTTTAGGACTCAAGGGTAAAGAGAAGAGTATTAGAATGATTAACCAATCTATAATCTGAATATAACAGATGAGGAAACAGATTTTGTCTCACAAAGTTATGTAAATAATTTACTCAGAGCCACACAGCTAGTAAATGTCAAAGTCAAAGCTGAAATTAGATTTCCAGATTTCTAGATTAATACTTGCCTTCATTATTTCAAGTACTTCTGACTTTACTACTGAATGTAGGGGGAAATAAATCTAATGAAAAACTTTAAAAAGTCTATTTTCTTGCCTGACATCATCAGAGAAAAGGAGACATCCACTGCAGTTATAAGGGATGAGAAGATGATACTTGAAGTTGTGTGAGTGACTGAAGCCCAAGAGTTCATGTGTCCAGTAGGAAAGTCACTGGTCACTGGTCACTTGCGATGATCCAAATGTATTTACAGGCAACTTTATGGTAATATTCTACCAGGTGGGGGTAGGTTTCATGGGGGAATGATGTAACCAAGAAGGCAGTTGAAAGCTATGAGATAGCCACTAGGGAGGTCAGATTTCCAACAAGATGACAAGATTGGTTGGAAGGAGTTGCTAGGAAGGTATAACAGCATCCGAGTACTTGAGCTCTGGGGATACAAAATCCTGCAGGATAGATATCATCATCCCACTATCCTTCAGGCTTTTAGGGAGATCATCTCAGTGTTTCTTATAGATGTTCATTAGTAAAACTGTTATTTATATTTTTATGTTACATTTCATATTATATATTATACATTTATAATTATGTGTTATGTATCCAGTTAATATCCTTGAGGAAGAAGGAAAGGGACATCAGGTTGAACAATTATAGTTACTCTGAAGCTATGTCAGTGAATGTGATGAGTGATTTTACTGCAGTTATTAAGGACCAAAGGAAAGGATTAAAGAGATCATTTTGTAACTTGGTTAAAGAACAAGTTGAAGTTCATTGAGTGAGTACACCTTGTAGGAGAAGATGTGTGGTCCAAGGCCCTCCTTTTTTAGTTTTGAATCCTATCTGTCCCCATACACAAAAATTAACTCCAAATGGATCAGAAACCTAAATGTAAAACCTCAAACCATAAGAACCTTAGAAAATGCAGGACATACCC
>NW_007250507.1:15945-18334 GCF_000164805.1 Carlito syrichta
GATATGTACAGACACTTCTCAAAGGAAGACATCCGAGCAGCCAACAGACACATGAAGAAAAAATGTTCAACCTCACTAATCATCAGGGAGATGCAAATCAAAACCACACTGAGATATCACCTAACTGCAGTCAGAATGACAATTATCAATAACTAAAAAAATAACAGTTGCTGGAGAGGGTGTGGTGAAAAGGGAACACTCCTACACTGTTGGTGGGAGTGTAAACTAGTGCAACCTCTGTGGAAATCAGTGTGGCGATTCCTAAAAGCTCTAAATATCGACCTCCCATATGACCCCACAATCTCCCTACTGGGAATATACCCTGAAGAACTCAAATCACTCTACAAAAAAGTTACCTGCACACGTATGTTTATTGCAGCATTGTTCATAATAGCAAGAACCTGGAATCAACCATGCTATCCATCAGAAGAGGACTGGATTAAAAAAATGTGGTACATATACATGATGGAATACTATGCAGCCATAAAAAAGAGCAAAATCATGAACTTTGCAGCAACCTGGATGGAACTAGAGACAATAATACTGAGTGACCAGCCGGGTCAGTGGCTTAGTCAATAATCCCAGCACTTTGGGAGGCTGAGGTGAGTGGATTGCCTGAGCTCACGGGTTCAAGACCTGCCTGGGCAACTTGGTGAGACCTCTTCTCTACAATAAATTAAAAATTAACTGGGCATGATAGCGCACGCCTGTAGTTTCAGCTACTTGGAAGTCTGAGGTGGAAGGATCGCTGGAACCCAGCAGGTCGAGGTTGTGATGGCCGGGAGTGGCCACTGTACTCCAGTCTGGGTGACAGAGTGAGACCCCAACTCAAATTAAAAAAAAATACTGAGTGACCTCTCACAGAAACAAAGATCTGAGTATCACATGTTCTCACTCATATAGTGGACCTTGAACATCCATCGTAATACTATAAGAAAAGGACTGACAGTGGTGGGAAACTATGGGGGGAGGGGAAGGGAGGTGGGACTAATGGTAGTAAACATCTGTCTGGGGACGGGGAGACACCCCTTATCAACAAGAGTGCCTGAACGAAGCATATTTGTATACCTAACCCTTAACTGTATCCCACAGTATCAAAATAAACAATATTGATATAAAAAAAAAAGATGTGTGGTCCAAGGCCCTCCTTTTTTAGTTTTGTCTCCTTGAATCCTACCTTCCTTGTGCAGGGCCAGGCTGGGCAAGTTTGGACTTGCATCTCTCTTCTGCTCTCCTTTCTTTGTCCTGATTTCAGGCTTTGTTTCTGAGCTAGGCCTTGATCTTGTGTCCTTGGAATAATGGGTGTTACTTCCTGTTGACTTCATGTTTATCAGGGGAAAGAAATGGAGAGAAGCTCACTAATATGTTTAGCATGCCCCCAGAGTTAACTGGGTCTGAGGAAGGAACTCAAACTGACAACTTGTCAGTGCCGACATTTGGAAGGTAAGGCACCTGTGATTGGATTTCACATTAGTACCTCAGCCTGAACCATATAAAGCACTTTCCATATCACATTTGGAATGAAGCCAGATTCCACACCCAGGAATCTATTCAGATGTCATTGTGGAAATTTCCAAACTATCAGAATTGTCAGGTTTTCACTCGAGTCCCAGATGGTGATTTTATGCCCTTTTGTGGGTAATTCAGATACCTTTAGAACTGTTCAAACAAACTGAAAATGTTTGAGTGTGGAATAAAAGTTGTCATTTGGTGGACCAGAGATCTCCAAGCTGTTATCATTCTCTGCCTACAGTGTTGGGAGCCAACATCTATAGCTACATGGCTGAGGCCTGTAAAGGCCCATCTGGAAGATTGCCTCTGACATAGGATATCAGTTATACCTATAATATTTTATTGGCGTGTGATTAGTGACCAGTGTGCATACATGGCAGTAAAACTTATAAGTAAATCTCAATACACCTGATGGAAAGTGCATAACAGAATTATTTTTCTCTGTCTTTCTAAGTTTTACTTCTTTCTAGATATTTTTTAACTTCTATTTCCTGGTAGACTGGTTAGTCAGCTTTGGAAAGCTGTTTTCCCTAGGGCTAAGATTAGAAACTAAATTACCATGATAGTTTTGTCGCCCTGCCCCTAGTCAGGCAGAACGTTTTCTTTTGTTTCGTTAATTACCGAAACTCTGTCTGCTTCAGTCCACAGCCATCATGGCGGCCATGCATTTCCTTGTTCAAGAGTGTGACAGCTACTATTTGATTTTTAGAGTAGACTTGTTAGGATAAAATATATACACATACACTCATAGTTGCGTAAATTTATGCTTGCTGTTTTGTTTCCTTTTGCTACATTACTCAAATATAATAGTTACTATACGATTTATAAAAGAATTAACGATAAGGTATTAGCTTAATAGGATATAGCATAGTATTAA
>NW_007250507.1:18534-19236 GCF_000164805.1 Carlito syrichta
GGAATTTGAATTGTTTGCTTGGAAATTGCAGATCTCATGGTGGTCTTGTGATGCATAGTTTGTAAAGCACAGAACTTGTACGCCCCCAGTAAGTGATCATCACACTGCTGGAGGGTATAGAAAATGGTATATAAGTTGGAAGGAGTCCAAATAAAATTTGGCTTCAGTCCTGATCAGACTGTTCCCAGAAGAACTGCCTCTGAGTGGTCTCTTCTCGCTGTCCAGATTCTCTGGTGTGGGTCCTAACCCACCCTTGGTCAGTGCTCGTCACCGACAGCTTTGGCGCCCGAACCCAGGGACCTGACTCCGGTAATTGTATATATATATATGTTCCCCGTTTGTTCATTCATCTCGTTTCTGGACGGACCTTGCCTTAGGGTGCTGCAGCCCCCCCGGAGTGCGCGGGTTGATAGGCTAGCAGAGTGGTTGTATAGTGTCGCCGACGGACTGCGTGACTCGTTATCGCCGTAAAAAGAGCGATTCAGTTTTTGTAGAGATATTACTGTATATTGTGTATATTGGTGTTTTGTTATCACAGTTATGGGGAACTGTGGCTCCAAGGAAAGGAGAGCCTATATTCGTATTATGTCTAAGGCCTTGAAGCATAAAGGTGTAAAGGTAAGTAAAAGATAAAGTAATTCTTTTCTAGATTTTGTACAGAAAATTGCCTGCTAATTCCACTTAAACTCTTTCTTTGTCTAA
>NW_007250507.1:19377-91415 GCF_000164805.1 Carlito syrichta
CCGTTAAAAATGCTAAAAACACTTGTTAGGCTTTAATAAGACTGATAAAAAAGACCAGCAATATAATTGATTATATCAGACAATGCTGATGATAATGATGATGATTAAAAACCCTTCCTTCTTGCCACCCTTGCTGCACCTCTCTCTAAAGTTTCCTTTAAAAGTTAAGAATACTGAAATAAAGCCTGAACTTAGACACACTTTTCTTTTCCTTATAGAAATGTAGAAAGCTTAAGTAATAATAAACAAATGTATATAAGTAAAGTATAAGTGATATAAGTAATATAAGTAATGTATATAAGCAATATATATATAAGCAATATAAGCTATGTATATAAAGAATATATAAGTAATATAAATAATATAAGCCATACATAAGTAATATGTAAATAATATAAGTAATATAAGTAAAATAAATAATATAAGCAATATAAGCAGTATATATAGCAATATAAGCAATATATAAAAGCAATATATATAAGCAATATAAGCAGTATATATAGCAATATAAGCAATATATAAGCAATATAAATAATATATAAGTAATAATATAAGTAATATATAAACAATATATAAATAATTTATATAAGTAAAAGTATATAAGTAATAAACAAAAGAATATCTCATTGCAGTCTTGTTTTAACTGTGGTCAAGTCAGACACATTAGTGAAGATTGTCTGATTAAGCAAGGTATAGCTAACTTACATGGCACATTGTCACCAGTTACTGGGTCTACTCGACTAAAAACTTTGAGTTCCAACTGCCAAAAAGGCTTTCATTAAGCTAGAGAATGCTTATCTAAATTTCATTAAAAATGGTAATCCTTTAAATCAATAACGAGCCACCCCTGGGAGTACCGGACTGAACTTGTGTTCCTTCACCACAACAATATTAACTCCGGACGTTCCAGTAACCCCAATTCCTGTGGGAGAAGGGCCCTCTCCCAGAAGGAATAGTGGGTGTAATATTAAGCAGAAGTTCCTTGTCTTTACAAGGAATTTCCATTATTCCTGGAAGTGGTGGATTCGGATTACACAGGAGAAATCCAGGTGCTTGTTGCTCCCCCTAGCAAAACTGTGCAGTTTAAAAAGGTCAAAGAATAGCCCAGTTGCTGCTCTTGCCTTATCACAAAGCAGGTAAAACTTTAACCTGCCTAGAGGTGACTCTGGATTTGACTCTAGCAATTACAAAAAGCCTCAAAATCACCAAAACAAAACTGTAAATCATACCTAGTGATAGTAGGAATTTGAAGCCTATTAACTTGACTAAAAATAGTGGCTAACATCTGAAGAATAACTATGAAAATGACTTACAGTGAAAATACGCACACTAATCTTTAATTTTAATCATGAAAAAATGAACTAAAACATAAAATAAAACTAACACAACTAAAATCATTATGGCTGTACAATTGCTAATGAGCTTTTAAGTTTATGTAAATGGTGGTTTGGGGGTGGTTTCATGTGTTTTCCTTTATGCTTGACAACCTTCTGGAAAATATCTTTGTCTTGAGATAACCACTTAAGCAATTATTATTATCCTTAAGGCACCAACTTCATCATTATGTGAACTTAAACTTATGAACCTAAAACAATCTTCAAAGTAATTATAAAACATCAACAACAGCATTAAAATTTAATTAATGATTCAAAGTTAAACATAATCAAAGCCTAATAATTTTTTGTCAACCCTCATATATATGTATATTGATTATATAAACTTGCATGATTATACATTTACCAACTATGTTTAATACACAGATAAAACAATTATCATGCCTAGCATAGCACTACCAGCAACACTTTTCAAAACAATCTCAAACTATAACACTATTTCTAAAGACACAAACCAATTTTAAACTATAAAACTATTCCTAAAGTCAAGAATGATATTTTTGGCCTTAAGTCCTAAATTACAGTCCTTGAATTGCTTCAAGAAAGTTTCCAGGTGTACATTTCTCTGTGTATTAGGAGTTTTCTCTGGGGTTTCTGTGATCTTCATAGCTTCATAATTGCCTTTCCTTATCCAGGTGTTTTCATTGCTTTTTTTAAAATCATGCAGCGTACATTCCTAAAGAAAACTCAAAAGAAGCTTTTAATGATGTTTCCCAGGCCCCAAGGTTGTTTTCTGTATCCAATTAGTTTATCATAAAAGTATCCAATTAACAGATCATGAATTCAGTGAAAACCTATTCTATATATGACAACTCAAAACCTTAACTATTTTTTTTTGAGTTGGAGTCTCACTTTGTCACCCAGACTGGAATGCAGTGGCCACTCCCAGTCACCGCAGCCTCGACCTGCTGGGCTCCGGCGATCCTTCTGCCTCAGCCTTCCAAGTAGCCGGAATTACAGTCATGCGCTACCATGCCCAGCAGATTATTTGATTTATTATTGAGATGAGGTCTCGCCACCCAGGCGTGTCTCGAACTCATGGGCTCAGATAACCCACTCACCTCAGCCTCCCAAAGGTGCAGGATTACAGGCTGAGCCACTGAGCCTGGCTAATCTTAACGATTTAATTAGATTGAGTAAAAAACTTGATGACTCATCTTTACCCTAAATCCGTAAAAACAATGTTATAAATCACCTACATAACTCCTAGATATGTGTCTGAACTTATAATGAATTCATAATGAATTTACTATAAACTCGTGCTTCTAAAAAAACTTATGTCTAAACACTAAACTACATTATTCTAAATCAAACATTAAGTGAATATACTTATATCATTTTTTACTCAAGCAATATCTAGTAACTCATAACCAAGTGAAAGAAATAATCTTGATGTGCTTCAGAGTTTAGCCATAGCATATGTTAGAAAAGGCCAAACGATATAGTGGGAAATGGAAAAATGAACAATGACATTCCTAGGTTAACTGTGAGTACTTCACATAAATGTGTTGTTTTCTTCATGCTCGACTGTACAGAATTCTTTGGCTGTATCCACAGCCAAGGTGGAAGACAGAAGGGCCTCAGCTGCCCGGACTCACTTTGTGGCCTGGAGTCTTCAACCCACCTGGACTTTGTCAATCAAGCAGGCCTCTAAGTCTGGCTCCCAACACCTGATCACCTTCTCATTTCTGATTACTCTAATCAGAGTTTACAAAACTATATTGAACAAGAAGGATGAGAGTGGGCATCCTTCACTTGTTCATTTTCAGGGTAAATGGTTCCAATTTTTGTCTGTTTAATAGTATGCTGGCTGTGGGTTTCCCGTAGATGGCTTTTACTATTTTGAGGTATGTTCCACATATGCCTAGATGGGGGTTGGAGGGTTTTTATCAAGAAAGTGTGCTGTATTTTATCAAAAATGTTTCCTATATCTAATGATATAATCATGTGGTTTTTGTGTTTATATCTGCTGATGTATTTAATTACATTTATGGTTTTACGAATATTGAACCAATCTTGCATCCTGGAGATGAAGCCTACTAGGTTAAGATGAATTATTTTTGAGATGTATTGTTGAATCCAGTTTGCTAGGATTTTGTTGAGAATTTTAGCATCTATGTTCATCAAAGATATTGGCTTGTAGTTGTCTTTCTTTGTTGGTTTTTTACCTGGCTTGGGTATCAATGTGATGTTAGCTTCATAAAATGATTTTGGAAGAATTCCATCTTTCTCAATCACTTAGAATACTTTCAGTAGGATTGGTATCAGTTCCTCCTTATATATCTTGTAGAATTCTGCTGGAAAGCCGCCTGGGTTCTTGGTCAGTCAAGCTAGGGGACCATCCATCTTGTTTACCTTTCAAAGAATCAACTTTTTGTTTCATTGATTTTCTAATTATCTTTTTTCTTCTATGTCCTGGATTTGGGCTTTTGTTTTGGTGATCTGGATTCTTCTGCTGAAGTTTGGGTTTTGGTGATCTGGGTTTTACAGTTTTCTTAGGCTATTGTTAGGCTGTTAATTTGTGATCTTTCCATTTTTTCATCTGAATTTGTAAAGATATGAATTCCCCTCTTACTACAGCTTTCATGGCATCCCAGAGATTTTGGTCAGATGTTTCTTTATTTTCACATGTTTCCAGCTATCTTTTAATCTCTGTTTTGATTTCCATGTTGATAAAGGAGTTGTTTAGCATCATGCTCTTTAATGTCCATGTCTTTGTGGGTTTTAGGGAACTTTGTTGGTGTTGATATGTAATTTTATTCCACTGTGGTCCTAGAAGGTGCATGGCAAATATCAATCTTTTGAAATTTGTTTATGCTTGATTTATGGCCAAGGATGTGGTCGATCTTAGAGTATGTTCCATGCAGTGATGAGTAGAATGTATATTCTGTGGTCATTGGTTGCAGTGTTCTGTAGGTATCAATTAAATCCATTTGGTCAAGTGTCAGATTGAGGTTCTGGGTCTCATGGCTGATATTTTGTCCTGATGATCTGTCTAGGGTTGTGAGTGGTGTATTAAAGTTCCCAGCTATGATAGTGTTAGAGTCAATATCTTTTTGGAGTTTACCTAGAAGCTGCTTTATGAAAGTTGTTGCTCATAAATTGGGTGCATATATGTTTAAGATGGATGTTTCTTGTTGACGAATTGAACCTTTTATCATTATGTAGTGGCCTTCTGTATCTTTTTAAATTTTTGATAGCTTAAAGGGTATTATGTTTGAGATTAAGATCCCAACTCCTCCTTTCTTTTGTCTTCTGTTCACCTGAATTTTTTCTTCCTATCCTTTTACTTTAAGTCTGTGAGTGTCCTTTCAAGTGAGATGAGTCTCTTGGGGTAAACATATTGTTGTCTGGTGATATTTTATCCATTTTGCCATTTTATGTCTTTTCAGTGATACATTTAGTCCATTCACATTCAGGCTAATTATTGAAATGTGAGAGTTGACCCCTATCATGAAGTTCTTATAGAGTTGTTGTTTCTTTTCTTTTCTTTCTTTCTTTTGGTTTTTTGATTGGTTCATGTGTGTTTTTAATCTTTTTCCTGTACTCTTGTGGAAAACATTATTTTTCCTTTTCCTTTTCTTCTGTGTTTAATACTTTCTTAAGTGTTCCTTGTAGAGGTGCTCTGAGGGAAGCATAAGTTCTTAGGGATTAGATATCTGGGAAAGATTTTAATTCTCCCTCACTGATGAAGATTAACTTAGCTGGGTAGGCTATTCTTGGTTGAAATTGTTTATCTTTTAGAACTTTTAAGATGGAGTTCCAAGATTTCCTAGCCTGAAGGGTTTCAGTAGATAAATCTGTTACTTTTGTAATTGGTCTTCCATGGCAGGTAGTCTGATCTTTTTCTCTTGCTACTTTTAGGATTTTTTTCTTTTATAACTACTTTGTTTAAGTAAATTATTATGTGTCTGGGAGTTGGTCTTCTTGTTTGTTGTCTTACACAGGTTCTCTGAATTACTTGTGTTTGAATTTTTGCATCACTGATGAGATGAGGAAAGTTTTCTTGAATGATTTCATGGAATGTTTGCCCCATGGTGGTCTCTGTCTCTCTTTCTGCCTCAGGAAGTCCAATTACTCTTAGGTTTTGTCTCTTGAAGTAATCATTCATCTCTTGAAGGTTTTGTTGTGACTTTTTAAAGCTTCTTTTCTATGTTTTTGACAGTTTGGGTTAGTTCTATATTTTGGTCCTCAAGCTCTGAGATTTTTTTCTTCTGCTTGGCTAATTCTGTTTTCCACGCTTATCAGTTTGTTATTTATTTCATTCACAGTATTCTTTGCTATTGTTATCTCAGTTATCAACTCCTTCCTATTTTCTTCTTATCTCTCTTCAATTCTTTTTAATCTCTCTATTAATGTCTTGATATCTGGATTTGTAGTTTGAGACCAGTCATTTGAGGCCTTTTCATTGTTTGCATTTCAAAGTCTGTTTTCTCAGTGTCTGACCACTCAGTGTCTGTGATAGACACATATTCTTTTGTTTTTTTTCATTTATATAGATTTTTCTCTCCCCTTTCCCTCCCCTTTTTTAATTCTGTGTTTCAGGGAAGGTGGGGTTGGTTTTACTTCTTTTTTTCAATCTCCTGTTCTTTCTTATGAGGTTCCCATGGCTTTGTTCACTCCTGAAGCTGGACTTTGGGTCAGGGGCTGTACTTTTTGCAGTTTTGAGATTTAATTGAGGGTGAAGCTGTGATTCAGAATCTATCTGCAGATCCCAGTATCCCCTGACATTTGTATGGGCACCCTGAATCCCACTTCACACTGCCTTATAATCTGCCCATGCAGTGGGGGTTTAGATTTGCTCCGTAGAACATTAGGAGGTATGAAAAAGAAAAATAATGGAAGAAAGGGGGTCAAGAAGAAGTTGGAGAGAGAGCAGCGTAAGAGGAAAATCAGACATACTAATGAATGAAAAGAGGCACAAAGCCAGAAAAGAGTAGAAAACAAGCAAACAAAAAAAAAATTCCCTAAAACATACTGGTAATCACACAAAGACAGTTCAATAAAATCATGTATTTTGATGTATTATTTCCCAGCACAAACAGGTAGTCTAAATAAAAAAGCAAACAAAATTGAGCAAAGCATACAGTCAAAACAATAACATAAAAAATCAAAATAAGAAACCAGACTCGCTCTGAGAACTTTCCTGAATGTTTAAACTTTCTTCAGCTCTGATCTAGCCCCTCCCCTGTGCTCTTATTGCAGGTTTATAGGGCTACTCATAGCTTGGGTCAGTTCCCTTGGCTTGCTGCCTGACAGGTCTACCACACAGAACTGAGTTGTCTGTGTCTGATTCAGCATAGGTGATGGGTTTCTGTTTCCTGATTTGGCGAGGAGGTGGAGGAACAATGCAAATCTCTGCCTGGAAAACAGCTGTGGTGGCATGAACACCAGGCATGAACATCTCTTGACTTTCCCTGATCCTCTCTCTCCACTCATCTGGGACCCCAGTTGATCTGCTATGAAGGGGGATGATGGTGTGTGTCCGGCCTCAGGTACTGGGAACCAGTAAGATAGCTGGGTGCTGCAGTTTGGTGTGGTGTGGGTGGCTTGGGGTGGGGAAGGAGCCAGGAATTCCCCAGGGCCAGAGCTGAGAGCCACAGCAGTGACAGCTGCTCAGTACCTGGTAGCAACCACAACAGTAATCCCTTGCAGAGACCATAGTGCAGTGGTGGCAGTTTGCAGCTGTGTGGGACCGGCTACAGCAGCCACCTCTCATGGAGGTGCCAGCTGTGGTGGTGCATGAAACTGCCTTCAGTAGCCAGCTTTTGTGAAAATCTTCACAGTCTGACTTGTCCCATCACCATCTTGCTGAGTGTCCTCTATTATTATTTTCAATATGATTTTGGAAAAAATAAAAATAATTTATCACATGTAAAAAGTAGTCAGACAATATTTGCTTCATAAATGCATCACATTACTTTAAAATGTGCTTAAAATGCTGAATATATGTCCCAATATAGCAGATTACTGATTCAGATTTTCTGAGGGCAAAAATGTCCCATTTTGCCTAGCTCCTTAGGTGATTCATAGACCCTAGGTAGTTTGAAACCACTGATATCAAGAAATCCATGGTTAGCCAGCTCCTTACGTTATCATGTAAATATAATTTTTAAAAATTAGTCAAATGTTTCATAGAATAGCTTTAGCTGTATGAGAATAACTGCATCCTGATGGTCAAAGAATAATTAGTAATTTCTGGAATATTATTTCTCACAATTTTTGAAAATATTTTTTCTTTCTGTTTTCTGAGGAATATCTTTTCCCCATTGTGCTAACAAAATTGATTATTTTGCAGTTGACTGTAATATGTAGGTTAATAGAACACTGAAGATAATATAAAGATAAGTGAGTGTGTTTATTCTGATATATATTTGAAATGCAAATGAGTTATAAAGAAATACCCACTGGGGCTGATAGTATATGTGTGTGTGTGTGTGTGTGTGTGTGTGTGTGTGTGTGTTGTTCTATTTGTCTATTCATCTATCTATATCTCTCTATATACATGATTGTATAATATATATCATACAAATCACTAAATGCTTCATGGTCAAAATGCAAGTTATGAAAATATGTCTAAAATGTTCCCTGCAGCCTGGTTATCTACCTTAATACACTTTGTTGTTTGCATCATCCTTTATTTTTCTGAACTTTTCTTCTGAGCACATGAGGATTCATGCGTGCTAGTAATTTCAAATTCATGATTAAAAAAAGAAGCATGTTCCTCTTCCTCTGCTAGTTCATAATATGAAATGTTAACTATAGGATGAAAATACAATGAACAGGCAAAATTTAACTGCCATATTATGAATAAATTTGAAGTTTGAAGAGAGAGCGTATGTTCATGGAAAAATATTTCTCAGAGATCATGTTAGGTTAGATGGAGTAGATTCTAGAAGGGATTAGTAAACTCTGGTGTGGTAAAAGACTAGTCAATACATTAAAAGCAGATAATAACTTTCATTTGCCTAAATACTCATACTAAATGAAAGAAAATCCAAAATACCTTTTATGCAATGACTAATACTGCAAAGATATTGTATAGGTTTAAACACAAGTAACTGTCATGGTCAAGAAATGCTGAACATCAAAACAATTTTTACTTTAAATTTTTAAATGGCTAATACCAAATTGCTTGAATTTTATCCTATAATAATTGGCAAGCAAAATATCTATGTTCCTGGAAATTCTTTTTTTAATAATGACCCTTTGGGCCCAAAGTAGTGTGATGAGTTCTAAACTTCATATTGACATGGTAATGAAAGACAGAAGTAAAAACTTTGGTCAAATATTCTGGATATATTTGGATACTGGGAAAAATGAAAAAAGTTTCTTATTACAGGAATACAGTTGTCAGCTTGTTGAATAGCAATGACTTACTGCAACCCACTGCAAAGCTAGGTGAAGAAAAATTCAATAATTTCCTTTATAATGCTACATATATAATCTTTCATAATTTTGACATTTTTTACTTTATTAATGACAAGAATTAAGATATCTATGAAAATTTTATTTTGGTGAAATACTAGATGTCTTTATTTTTTTCTATAGACAGTATGTTCCAGCTCACTATATTGACATTTTTATATACAATAATCATCATCCTAATATTTACTGTGTGCCAAGAAATCTGCTAAGCATATTACATACAGCATCTTGTTTCACTATTTAATCTTCTCTATGAGTTAGTTTTTCTTGTTGTTATACATGTGAGACTAGAAAGTCTTACATCTGAACTAATGACAGATGTTGAGGCTAAAAAATTGACCTGTAATTTACTAAGTTTTACTGTAGAAACTCAGTAATTATTTGGAATGTTTTGCATCAATTGCATGTAAATGGAGAACAGACAAATGCATAGCCTGAACCTTCAAAACAGTGAATTAAAGGCAAAATTCATGTGACAATGGCAAAGCTGAGATTCTAGTACTTTTGAGGATCTTGGAGACTGGAAAGTCTGCACCACTCACATAGAATATATTATTGTATTCCTTCTCATTGGAACAATTGCCTCATTGAAAATTGAGTTTCACATCCTTGCCATTATAGATGCTTTATTTTTATTTCTTCACATTGTTTCATCACTGACCTAATCATCTTTTTGTGACAACCATAAATCCTCATCTTAGAGCTGAGGAAAACAAAAGTCAGAGATGTTTAAGAATTTATGCAATATTATATATCCTTTATGCAACTAAGATAGGATACAAACCATAAAGTATGTGTTGCAGAGCACAAATTCGTACTGGTATGTTTCACACCTGAAATTTTTTGCTAGTCAGAGGAAAACCTCCCACAGTGAGTCTTCACTAACAGATATCCTGGACAATTGTATAAAACCAAATAGAAAATTACTATTTAAACACATCTAACCACATGTGGTTTACTTACTTTAATTAGTAAGTAAAGATAAAAAGGAACACAAAGTGGCAAGTCTTTCTAATTTGTTCCTTTTAAGTCTCTTTTCTCACAAGTGATATTAGATAGGCAAGTATCAGTCACTAGCTTCTTTCCATAGCAGTGTTTTTACATTGTATACACCATTTTCTTACTCTATATTTTTTGTGTAGTAAATTTTGCCAGAAGGGCAGAATTAGTTGATCAACAGGAGCAGATTCAGATTGTTGGAAAAAATTGTCATCATGCTTCAGGTGCAGCCTAAAATTAATAAGAAAGAGTGCTTCTTAACGAAGTGAAGTAAAGATCAATTACTCACTGCAACTAAATGACATCCTGTATGGGATCATTGTCCATGCTGGAAGCTGATAGATACCAAACTGAGGGGCTACAGAATCAGCAGCTGACATGAGTACAAATGGAGGATGTCAAACAGTGACTTAAACTGAACTGGAAATTAAATCTGTGGTTATACAAACTGTTAGAGGCAGGGAAATGTTGTCTTCTTGAGTTTTTGAATAAATTTTTAAAATATTGATTTTAGCTCATAGTAAAAAATAATAGTTTTAATTTATGACACAGTTTCTTAACTTCAGCACTAGTGACAAATTGGACTAGAGTTCTTTTATTTGTGAGGGGTTTCCTTATGCAGGCTAGCATTTCTGACTTCCACCTTTTAGATATCAATAGTACACATTAGTGAATTTATGAAAAGTATTCCCTAAGAGACAAAGTTGTCCCGGTTGAGAATGACTGAGTTACCACATTTTTTTTTACTGGACTCATAACATGTTCATTCCTTATTTATTCCTTGTATGATTCTTGAATGGATAGCAACAGAAGTTTATATGCATGCTGCTGAAGGGGTAAAGTAAGTATTATCATGAATAATAAACCTCAAAATGTTCATAATTTCTATCTACATGGATTATTATACTTTGAGTAGCTATGCTAATTTCATTTGAATATTGCGTGGCAGTAATTGGTGGTCTTATTTTTAGAAAGTGTTTGGCACTTATAGGTAAAAATATGTTTGAGTTTGAGTAAGAATCATTCTCTATAAGGGACAGGTAGAAGATGACTATGTCTGATTTACCCTTCTGGGCATTCAAATTTTTACTTAACTGTTAGTTAAGTTTCTGTGAGTTCAATCTCTCTATAAAACAATTTCTGATGGGGGGCTGGTAATGCAGGATTTATATCCTATTAAAATAATTTTTTGCCTAATTGAAATGACAAAGTAAAGTCTTACACAACTATACATTTATCATTCTAGCTACCCACATTTGGGATTTATTACCTCATAAATTGTATGATATATAATTCAAGGAGATATGTCCTTTGATGTGTATCATGTAGTCTGATTACATGTGTTACAAGTGTTTTCAATACAATACCACTATTTTCGTTTAGGTGTCAGATATTTAATTATAATAAACTCTAGGACATTTAGACTATATATTTGTATGTGTGTATGAATGTTTCTATCTTTCATCTATCTATATCTAGCTCTAATTAACTCTTTATAAATATGTGGTTAGATGTGTTTAAATAGTAATTTCTATTTGCTTTTATACAATTGTCCAGGGTGTCCAGGGTCTCTGATGAGATTATTTATCTCAGAGAAACAGTTCTTTCAAAGTATGCTACTTTTATTAGGATCTTATAGAGTGTATGATATAATTAATTAATTCTGAGCTCAACTTCAGAACTACTGAATCAGTTTCTTTGGTCCCAGAAACATTTATTTTAACTGGTCATAAGATAATTTTTATGCACAACAAAATCTGAGAATTCATCCCTTAGTGTTTCGTAAAAACAGCAAAAAGAATGTTTGAGAATGACCGATCCCATACCATGTATAGTTTACTTAAGTCAAAACAATGTATACCATGACCAAAATACAGTTGGAACCTCAAATGTTTGTTATTTTTATTAAGAAATTTAAAAATATTTATAGTCAAGCATGGCTAAGAGAATGAGGCTTTAAACTGTAATTATTTGAGTTCTGCACACCTTTTTAAAAAACATACTTCTTTATTTTG
Source organism: Carlito syrichta (assembly GCF_000164805.1). Lineage (NCBI taxonomy): Eukaryota > Metazoa > Chordata > Mammalia > Primates > Tarsiidae > Carlito > Carlito syrichta. The sequence continues at coordinate 31,214 of NW_007250507.1, forward strand.
TAGTCTAGTATCTGATTTTACTTATTGTTCCCTTATAGAGTTAGCATCTATTTTTCAATTTTAGTATATTTGAAGGGTTTGTTTTATATGACACCTTTAAATCAACACAATAAAAATCATCTTTGTTTTCTTCTAATATGCTGTGCAAATGTACACTTGGTCCCAAATATGTATTATCTGGAAATGACTTCATTGCTTTTAATTTCTTCTTGAGCAACATCTATAAGTTGTGTTTACCACCTTGTGGATCTGTGTGAATTATATCTGAACTGTCTTCATAAAAGGGGTGATTCCTTCCACTCGTGTGTAGAAGGTAGTTCTTTTGATATACCATGAGTTAACAGAAGGTGTATCCTGGTATTAAAATATAGGTGCCTGGGAGACCGAGGTGAGTGGATTGCCTGAACCTGTGGGTTCGAGACCCGCCTGGGCAACTTGGTGAGACCTCGTCTCTATAATAAATAAAAAAAACTAGTTGGGTGTGATAGCACGCACCTGTAATTCTGGCTACTAGGAAGACTGAGGCGGAAGGATCACCAGAGCCCAGCAGATGGAGGCTGCAGTGGCCAGGAGTGTGCCACTGCACTCCAGTCTGGGCAATGGAGTGAGACTTCAACTCAAAAAAAAAAAATAGATGCCATGGAGAGCATCTTTAAATATTGTATAATTGGCAGAAATTGGTTGAATCAGTGAAAGCTTACTGTTTAATCATATCATGTCTATTAATAAGTCCTGAAACATTATTTCTGAGTCACAGGTACTTGGGGCATTTATCAGTCAACTCTGTGTAAAGACAAAAGGAGATTTTTGCATACAGTCCCTTTTGCATAGAGTGACTTTTGAAAACAAATAAAGAAGCATCTTGATTGCTAGGAAAATTCTAATAATTTGCCTTTGTTTAAGTTTAGTGGTGAAATTTTGTTTTGTCACAATGTCATGACTTCTTTTTGTGGGTTACACTAAGTAGTACAAAAATTATGCATAGTTTTATATAAGAACTAAACAACTATAGAGTTTAAAACATTCCCTATTGTGGTAGACAGGCTAAAACATTCATTATTGTGGTAGACCAGAGTTATCTCCCGTGAGATAGAATAAGAGATACAAAAGAAATCACATGCACTCTGCTTTAATGGACTCTGCTACAACTTCATGCAGTTCTTCAGCTCTCAAGAATGAACTTGAAAAGGACACGGTCAGGGTCTGATGGGGTGAGGATGAAGGAAGACTACAATATATTTTAAACCATTCTGGATACTGGACAATTTTTTTGTGTGTTTTTACAAAATATTCACAGCTTGCTTTGTTAGCAATGCTGCATTCTTTTAATATGCTTCATAATGCAAAAAACAATATTATGAACTGCTATGAATCTATTTTATTTAACAAATAGAGGTCTTCAGGAAAAACAGAAGCCAAACTGGATAGTGGATAAGTGAGGAGTGAGAAGCTGAAATGACTAGAGAAAACAATTATTGTAAAATCCGTGTTTCTTCTTTTTTCTTGTTTTCAATTTTTATTATAAAGATATGGGGCACATTTCCGGGTTAGGTATATAAACATTGATCATGCAGGTACCATTGTTAATGAGGTTTGCCCCTCCCTCCCCTAGCATTTTCCCTCAATTTCCAATTCTACCTCCCCCAACAGTTGACAGTTGACAATTGACAGCGTTCTTATAGCATTTAATTGTTCAAGGTCTGTTTATGAGTGAGCACATATGGAACTCTGTCCTCTGTTTCTGTGATAAATTACTGAGTATGATCAACTCCACATTCATCCAAGTTTCTGTAAAGTCCATAAATTTGTTCTTCTTTATAGCTACATAATATCCCATTGTGTATGTTTACCTCATTTTTTTAATCCAGTTCGAGGCCCTGTTTCTTATTAGAAATTATATTTTTTGTACAATCCTTTTTTACTAAATCTAGTCTTGACTTGAGATACTTTCATATTATTGTTGTAGTGGCTTACATAATAATATTTTTTGGGAAAAAGTTATATATATTAGTTTAGTTTCTTAAAAGACAAGTTCCTGTGGAGAGAATTATACATTTAATTTATTATAATTACCAGTTTTGTTTGTATTATGTGTGGAATCTCCACAATAATGACTAGATGGATGAATGAATGAAAAAATGACAAAAGGAGAAATAACCAAAAAGAACAATAAATATCAACAAACATGGCATGGGAGAAGCACTTATATTATAACTAGTTTTAGATTTGATACTCCCCAGATACAACTTTCTCATCAGTGATTTGGTAGGAAATTGCTCAGAATATTCATCACAGTGTACACTAAATCTAATGAGATGGGTTGTTAGAGAATTCATTTGCTACCTACACTCATTTCTGCCAATATGTCCTATTAGTAGAGAGAAAAGTACCACTTCTGTGGTCAATGTTATGTACTCATCTCAGACATAATTCCAACATTTTGACCTTTCAACAAGGCTTGCTTTTTCTTTCTTTCTTTCCTTCTTTCTTTCCTTCTTTCTTTCTTTCTTTCTTTCTTTCTTTCTTTCTTTCTTTCTTTCTTTCTTTCTTTCTTTCTCTCTCTCTCTCTCTCTCTCTCTCTCTCTCTCTCCTTCTTTCTTTCTTTTCTTTCTTTCTTTCTTTTCTTTTGTTCTTTTTGAGATGGAGACTACTCTCTCCATTGCCCAGGGTGGAATGCAGTTCCATGCTCATAGTCACCCCAGTGCCAACCTGCTGGGGTTCAGTGATCCTTCTGCCTCAGCCTTCCAAGTAGCCAGAACTCCTGGTGCATGATATTATGCCCAGCTAATTTTTTAAAAATGTATCTATTGTAGAGATAAGGTCTTGCTGAGTGTGTTCTTGAATCCGTGGGCTCAGGTAATCGTTACACTTCAGCCTCCCAAAGTGCTGGGACTACAGGCTTGAGTCACCACACTCAGCCTAACAAAGCCTTTCTTGCAATGTAGAAGGCATTGCATCTATATCAGGGAAGAGTTATTCCTTCTGCCTCTAGAAGACTTCAGTCTGAGGAATGAATATAGATATATTCTAAACCAACATCTTGACATGATAGCTTCCCTTTTAACTACAGCCTATTATAGCATAGCATAGCTAGCAATGGTCATTATGTACATATATTGACTTGAACATTACATGCTTACACCTTGACCTTAATTTCTTATAACAAAGCACAAAATATTGTCCATGTACTACTGTAAGAATTTTTCTATTTCACCAATTTTTTTCTCTCATACACTTGAAAGATATAACTTCATTTGTATATCCACAGCTTATGAGTGTTGGTGAAGTACAGCATAATGGTTGGCATGTACAATTAAATTCAAGACAAATCTTTTGGACATTGTTATTCTTACAGCAGATGCATGTTTTTTGTCTATGTGTTAAAATGAAAGCTTATGGGTTTTGCATGGAAACACTAAAAAATGCCTTGGGAAATCTTAAAATGGTTGTTGTTTCTGCCATTAACAATCTTTATAATCTGAGGGCAGTAACTTATCCACTATACCACAGTTTCCTTATTAAATCAAGGCATTAGAATACATGAACTTTAAAGTCTTAATTGCATCTTGAATGATTTAGTATTAAATCAAAATTTAAAATATTTATCTTTCCAATGAGCCAGAAGTTAAGATCTTTAAAACTAATAAAATGACAATAATTGACATTAAGAAAATAAAAATAATTGACTTTTTTAGGTCTTAGTGATTGTAAGTTTCATATAACTTTGATAATATTTATGATTTGCTGATTGGTTTCTATTTAAAAATCAATTTTAGAGCTTTTTAAGGATGACTAACTTGGAAGTTCATGGCCCATCTGTTTTCTCTTGGTTAGTAGACTTTTGTGAATACTCTGAGTTTGTAAAGAAATGATTTGCTTTGATAAAGCAGCTTTTTAAAATAAAAGGAATAAATAGACATACTTTTACTACACTCTATAGTAAGTGTTTCCAATGCTCATAAACTTACCCTAAATATGGAAAAAATGGTTTGGTACCAGAAAAATTGCTATTATAAAATAAGCCTCTTATCTACAAGGCTCAATTATTTAAACAGCAGGAGAATATATTTTTGAAATTCTATGCTTCTTTAAAAATTGGTTCTAACTGGTAAACAATGATATCCTGACAATATCTTTTCATATTATAAATAATTCCCAGTTATATAGTATTCCTTATTTACTATATGGAATAATTTCAGAAAAATAGGTGAATATCACTTTATCATAATTCCCAACCATTCTGTATACTTTATATTTCCATACTTGTTTGTAATAGTTTTTTTGATATTTTAAATTCTTTGAAATACTTTTAGATAGTATTATGTCACCAAGCCATCATGCAGAAAATGTGAGTTCTTGCTCTTTGTAACATCACTGCCTTGCATATGTTCTCTGAATTTCCTTTAATGGCATTTGGTCTACACTAAATTGTTCATGTTACTGAAGGAAAATATAGACAAAGGTAATAGAAAATACCTGGCAACTTAAAAATCACTTTTGAAGCATATTATGATTTTGAAAATGTTAAAGTGTAACTGAAAGCTTTAAATATTTAAATTCAAATAAAGAAAGGATATTGTGAAAAAATGGTCAGGAAATCCAAGGGGACCCGTAAATCATCTAGTATCCTTTGGTCAATAGCTATTTCATGCAGTCTACTTTAAAATGTATTCTGGGAGAGACGGGGAGTAAGATATATTATTTAAATACTATCTGTCTACTTCCTGAATTCCTTTGCTTCAATATAATTCTTATCTATTTACAAATTATTTATGCATTCTGGATATTTCCCCTTTCCATTACTACTTCAAGCCCTTTCTACGGGAATAACTTGATTGATACACAAGTTTAAATAATAATAACTAATAACATATAATTGTATACTTCTCAAAGTTATCTGGTAGCAATTTATGTTTGGGAGCCAGGCATATTTAGCCTAATCAAATAATCCAGAATCAATAAACAAAGACTATTTGATGAACCTGAAGGAGCTGATACAAAAGTGACATTTTAATATCAGTAAAACAATTGGAAATGGGTAATTATTATTATTATTATTATTTTTGGGTTGGAGTCTCACTCTGTCACCCAGACTGGAGTGCAGTGGCTCTTCCCTGCCATCGCAGCCTCGACCTGCTGGGATCCTGCGATCCTTCCACCTCAGCCTTCCAAGTAGTCGGAATTACAGACATGCGCTACCACGTCAGCTGATCTTTTGATTTATTGTAGAGATGAGGTCTTGCTGCCCAGGCGGGTCTCAAACCCGTGGGCTCAGGCAATCCACTCACCTCAGTCTCCCAAAGGCGCGAGATTACAGGCTGAGCCACAGAGCCCGGTGGGTAATTATTTTTTGATGGATAAAGAGACAGCGTAATGTATAGAACTTGGAATCTAAAGACCTTATTTACCACCAAGTCATTTGAACTCATTTGTTATTAAAAATCGAATCTTTCCCTCTATAAAAATGTCTTTGATATATTGCATTCAAAGTCATTCTTAATGTATACTTAAAAGGATAGCTTTGGTTAGTTTGTATAAAAGAAACTTATAAAATCTAAATTGTACTACAGATGGAATTCTATAATTATATATATTATTTTCAGGATTGTTTAAGCTATTCCATATATTTAATAATATTTTGTCTTTATTCAGTGGATAAAGCTTTTCCTATAAGTGGTTTGCTTTACATTATACTGACATTAAACAATAAATTAATGGGATGAAGTTTCTGTATTCTTATTTTACTTCCTGTATCATGTTATCTCTTAGATTAAGTAAATAATGTCTTACTTTGAGACATCTCTAAACAGTGCAGTTAAGGTAAAAACTAATCATGAGATATAATGATTTTAGAAAGAAATTTAGAACTCACCTTATTTAGTCAAGGTAATAGGGACTGAAAAACAGGAGGAATAAAAGCATAAACTAAAGTCTTAATCAATTTATTATATACAGATATATTTTTAAATCAAAGAATTATTTATACCTCATAAATCCACAGTGATTGTCCATGAAGCCTATGAGTTATTCACACAAGAATTATGCAAAATTAATAATTTTTTGACATTATTTGTTGAATAATATTCTCATTCAATAAATATTTTTAAAATTATTATGTGCTAAGTATTGCACAACTGGTGTCTAGACAAAAGACTCATTTTTTATGTTGTTGCTATAGTAAATGATTGCAATTGCTCTTTATTAGGCATATGAATTAACCTGAAATTCTCACTCATTCTTTCATTTAGAAATCAGACTTTTATGGAATATCAGTTATGCACAATTATATTATCACAGTTTTCTTCTTGAGTCTTTAATCAGATTCCTCATATTGCTATTATTAGGAATAATTGAAACTCTCATTTAAATCACCTTTCAACTAAGGAAAATTATTTTTACAGTTTGTGTCACTGTGCACCATGTCCAAACACCACACACTCCCACACATACAAGCTTGTTTTAGTTTAAGAGAAAACTCCTCATTTTTTTCCATGGGATTTAGTTCTACCCAGCATTCATTTACTCTAATTATAAACACAACAGTCAAAGCATATGCCTAGTTGGCTTATAAGAAAACTGCTGCATGTGTTTGCTTTTCCTCTGAAGAGAGAGAGAGAGATGCTGTTATTTTTCTTTCTTGGAAACTCTGCTGGCTTTGTTAATAGTCACCTTATTTATCCTGTGCATGTCTTTTGACCCTGATTGAGTCCTAAGTGTCCACCAGGAGAATTTAGTATACCCTAAAGAATTTAGGAGCAAGGCTGAGCCAGAAGAAGTAATTTAACTCCAGACAATTTTCTCCATTTCACACCTCTTGGTAATTTGTGCACTCTGGAAAAAAAAGTCCCGTCTACCAGAATTTTTGAATGTTTCTTTTTGGTTAATACATGAACTTATTACAGGACTTTCTGCTTGCAAAGCAGTAACTAATACTCTATATATCCTCTCTATAGACCTTTAGCAGAACTCTTTATCTCTGAAAACAGGTTTCACATCTAAGGGTACAACTAGACACAACAACAGTGTCAAAACATTTTGCAGAGAAATTCTGTTTTTCAATGATGACAAGAAAAGGGCAGTCTGTTATTATTAAAAATGATTTGAATCTACATTGGTTCTTCAGTGGTTGTAGTTTAAAAAGAGGCAAATTTCAGGTGTGCTCATTGACCTCACACCAACACATTATGTGATAAAAAATCAAAAGGGGCATTTGTTTTTTAAGTAATTTATAAATGGTTCCAATTTGATATTAAACTGTTAATAAAAAGGATGCCATTAAAAAAATAAAAGTTGTAAGGGACCAAAAAAGTTCCAGGCATATAATAAGTTTTAAGTGGATTCATAAAATAAATAAAATAAAAATTATAACAGCTTAATCTCATTCTCATAATGGTTATAAAAAGATAGCAGTTTATATATGAAGACTTTTGTTTCATGACACGTACTGCATTGTTTATTTTCCTCTAATTCATGATAGCATTTGGGCAATGGTTCTCAAATGGGGTCAAATTGGTTGACAACTCATCCTGGATACACTTGGCAATGTCTGGAGACATTTTTTATTTTCACAGCTGGGTATAGGTGAAGTTGGCATCTATAGTTACAGGCCAAGGACTCTGCTAAGTATTATGCCATGTGCCAAATGATAGTCTCACCTACTTCATATACTTTCCTAGGCAGCATCTGTCAAAACAGAAGTGAAAAAACAAACATTATCATTGACATTAACACTGTGGATTTACTAATGTCTCTTTTGTCCCCAAAACATAATTCTTCCACAACAATTCACAAGCAGCACCTATGATGTCTAACGTCTGACTGCAGAAACAGATATTAAGCACTGAGTTGAATTGGAGGTTGGTTGGTAACAGACTCAACAGTTAAATAAATATGTATAGCTGTATAGATGTAGAGAAAATAAAAGTTCACACTTCTAAATAGGTACAAAACCTAGAGTATTGTAAAAGGGCCCAAAAGAAGAGCATAAGCTAGAAAAGCTTCTGAATGATGAAAATTGAATGAAAATAGTTTATTCCTTTTACTTCTAAGAAACTCCCTGAGGCATCTCTTGTGAGTCCTATAGCTTACCAACCTTGCTATCTCTACTTAAAATCTAGGGAAATGTTAATATGGCAAATTAGAAATCATAGAGGGAAAATGCCATAAAGAATATATAAGAAGAATGACGATGATAGAACTACATACACCAAGACTATAATAAAATAAAAAGAGGCCTGTGTACTGAATACTTTAGTCTGAATCACTGAGTATAATGATGCTTTAGTAGACCTTGGTTTTACAGAAAACAACAAGGTTTATTTTAGTAATAATAATCTTGAATCATAAACATATTATAATATTGTTCTGCAAGTAATTTATTTTTTAAAATTCTGATACATTTTAGAAAAATTCCCATGGGAGAACTGGGAGGAAGAAGGAACTGGGGATTAATCAAGCAGCCTCTCTGTTCTACATTAGCTGTAGGGAATAACAAACTCACTGTGTTTTAGTTTTCCAGTCTGGGTTAGCGGGATAAGACAAAGTTCCCCAAAACACTTTTGTGAGAATTGAATATGTAAGGGCATTAGCAGACTTCTTGGCACATTATACCTGCTATATAAACATGATGTATTATAATCTCCAACAGATAACATTTACTCAGCAAACATGTATTAAGTGGTTAATATGCATGAGACACTTGGGTCAGGACAATAGAGTAGATGTTAAGAGAAGCTGATGACTGGAAGATGCATTTTGGCAGTACAATAGCAAGGACTTGATTTTACAGGGTATGGAGAAAATACAAAAAAAGATAGTTTTCAGGTGTTGACTGTGATGCTATTTACTGAGAAGGAGAACACTAGGGGAAGAATCGGTTTCACAGTTGAAAATCAAGTTTTGTCGGTTTTGGCTTGACTTTAAGTCAGATTGATGATGTTAATCAAACAGAGTGATGACAGCTGAATAAACACAATGGGCCTCTAGGTAGAGATCAGGTTTAGAGGTGTGGTTTTTCATGAATCAGTGAAAAGATTAGTATTTAAACTGTGCATTATTTAGATTTCAAGTAGGCAAAAATGTTCACTTTCTTTTTCAGCCCGTGGCATACCAAACTACTGCTCTCTCTCTATAGTTCTTCTCTCCTATCTGTTTTTCTACACTTTTATCCCCTTCTTTGTAGCAACAATATATCCTTCACTTTCTGAAACCAGAACAATAAGCTGACTAGTCTCCATTTCGAAGTTAAAGCATTCTTTTACACCAATATGGTGTCTCTTAAGTAGGAATTCTGATGTCCTTGAGCTACCTCATAACATTATTAAATTGACTCTTCCTTGTTTGTATCACTTGAGTATGCAATTTTTTGTGAGGGAGAAGGTGGCATGTATTTATGAATTTGATTTTTATTAATAAAAATTACATCCACAAGTCTTCTTGATCTCCTGAGGTCACTGATGTGGATTGAGTTTTTTAATTTCTTAAATTTCTCATTTACTACTTTGGGTATTCAAGTCACTACTTTAATAATTCTACTAACACTTTGTGCATATACTTAAGTAAACATAGCATATTAAACTAAACAAAAACAGTGGTCTTACATTTAGATATGCATTACTTCCTAAAATAATACATATTTTAAAAGTAAACTTTAGAGTTCAAATTCAAAAAATTAGGTACAAATCAACATGCCTTTTAGAATAAATTAAACTTTCAATCACTGTGTATTGCACTGGAAAATATATTCTCATGGAAAGTGATTTTTTTCTAAATCTTTTTGAAATTTTTTTGGGTTAAACACAAATGTATAAATACCTTTCTGTATTCTATGTATGCTATGAATGTATTCCTAAAAAACATCTTTTCCTTTCTGTGTCTTATCATAGGCTACATACTGAGATCAGATTATGAGTCAAAGTCTCAGCACAAGAGACAGAAAAATGGTGCATAATCCCACTGAGAAGGATTTTAGTTACTCAGCAGCTGGCCTGAAAAGCCCCAAGAAAAATAAAACCTGTCAACTTTCAAGCCTATGTTTAAGTAATTTATTGAAAGAGAAGGAACTGGTAGAAGTCATCAAATATTCAAAAGGAACTTACAAAACCCTCACTTCAGAGGTGACACAAAACGTATGGGCCACAGTTGGGCAGAGTTCCTGAAGCCAACAGCAAAGAGAGTAGGGCTCTCCACATTTCTAGAGATACCAAAGTCTAAAGCTGCTGTGATCTGACAGCATTCAACCTTTATGGACATGTTTGAACAACCGGCAGGAGGGCCAATCTCTTTACACATGTACAGCAGGAAGAATGTTTTTCTCCACCACAATTTACATACCACTGAGTTGCAGACTTTAGGTCAGCAGGATGAGTAATTATACTACCCTATTCCTGTCACTGTGTAGGAAAAAGATGGTTAGCGTTTCTTGTGCATAATTCATATTAAATATCGTCATATGCTTTTTATCATTTTTTAGTTTTAGTCACAAAAAAAGACTAGTGGCCTTTTTAATTTTTAAAAGTGAGGGTTTGAGCATGTTTACTGAATTAGGTTGAATTGCCTTGAAGACTTTATATGTATAATAAATGGTACCATCTTGCTGGTTAATATACCCATTATTTACCTTTATCAGTTACCAATATGCATAGAAGTTTCAGAAGGTAATATCAAATAGCAATCTGTTTATTCTGTTAAGAGTGCTACTGTAAAAATAGACTCGAGGAATAAATAGACAAAACTATTGTAAAGAGTTTTAAATTGCACAGTTAATAGAGGAGAAGAGAAAAGAAATTTTAAAGTCTTATATTGGTGGTGTATTTATTTGAAGAATGAATCTTGCTTACATGTAACTCAGAGATGTGTTCATCTCTGTTGCATATATTCATGCTCATCTTGTGATACTATTAAGGGGGAAAGGTTGTTTATTTTATCCCTTAAATGTTTAGTGCATACCAGTTCACAAAGTATTTCAGACAGAGTAATTGTTAGCCAAATAGAGAATCACAGCTCTGATTCTTGAAAAGGTTTGCTTTTATTTTTTCTATTAATGTGTAAGTACCATGACATAACACAAGGTGGTAAAGTTGGCTGAATTTTGTCAAAGGATGCATAAAGAATGGAATACTATGCTCTTTGAGTGGCTGTCATAGCAGTATTGACATATTTTTCTTTTTTTTTGTTTGTTTGAATTGGAGTCTCACTCTGTCACCCAGATTGGAGTGCAGTGGCCGCTCCCGGCCACTGAAGCCTCAACCTGCTGGGCTTCGGCGATCCTTCCACCTCAGCCTTCCAAGTAGCTGGAACTACAGGTGCGTGCTACCACACCCGGCTAATTTTTTTGACTTATTGTAGAGATGAGGTCTTGCCAAGTTGCCCAGGCAGGTCTCAAACCCGCGGGCTCAGGCAATCCACTCACCTCAGCCTCCCGAAGGCACGGGATTATAGGCTGAGCCACCAAGCCCGGCTGACATATTTTTCAAAATGCCAAAGTAGGAATATTCCAAGAAAAATATTCTTTTATTACATTTTAAATGTAATTTATTTATTTTTTAATGTAGATCTTATTTTGGTTTATGTACATCAATCCATATCTATGACTTTATCAATTGAGGAACAGAAGGTCAGTTTTCTGGTAGCCAGCATACAATTCTCTGTGCAGTCATCTAGATTTAAAACAACATAGTAAAGTATATGTGAACTTTGTCAAGTTGATCATAGAAATAATGCTCTAGCAGGAAAATATAAAACTAACTTTATTGCAAATGCTTTTCTTTGACAAATAAGTCCTAAAATGTTGCATATTTAAGTGGACATGAGATAGATTAAGAAATCTACTAATAATTATTTCATGTTTAATTAATAACATGACAATATCAAACAATAGGAAAAAATACATAAGTACATAATTATAAAAGGATTAGTAGAAATCAAAGCTGCATTCTTCTTGTACAAATATCAGAGTTGGTAACTATATCCACATTAGGCATAGACCATGTAAACTGAAACTGTCATACCTACTGCATGATCTGTTTCCCTTACATTCTCTAACAGAATCCATCAGCATGTACAAATGAGATAAATAAAGGAAAATTGAGATAGCAGTTTTAGCATATCAGCTTCCTAACCTGCTTAAATTAAAGCTGTGTGCAAAGTGCATTTTCAATTATAAAAATGTATTTGGGTTCTATGCATTGGGGAAAAGTCATTAGATCCTTCCACCAGCTTTAGCTATTGAAATTTGATAAACTTTCAAACTTTGACAGAATTGCTAAGGCAAGAAGTCTAGTGTATATGTTGCACCTGTCATTTTGGTTTTCCAAAGGAACACACATGTGTTCAAGACAAATGCCTGCTAAATGGTATCATTTTTAAGTGTTTGCATTTGTACCAAAAAAGAACAATGCACACTGCAATTTGCTTGACTTAATGAGACTGCTATCTAAAATTTCCACCCTACTTTAGAAGTTATTAATGTTCATGTATACATACATGTCAGACTGGACAATATTTACGAAATGATATAAAATAGAAAACCATGATTATTAACTGTGCGATTCAGCTTGATATGTCCTGAACGTCAATGTGTGTGGCTAAAGTATTTAAATAAAAAACCATGATTAAATAATCAAGGATTTTTTCCCTAGATATGGAAGGACACTGTATCACAAATAATGCCTTTAGATTTGGAATTTTGGAGTTGATAGCTTTATCTTCCTGGAAGATTGACTTTTGAATTATCCTTCATAAAAGATAATCTATTTATGAAAACCTGTCATTTAATAGACATTTTAAGAGATGTTTTAAACACTAGCATTTTCTAGAGAAAAATCTTTTTTAAAGATGAACCATTCAAAAAGAAAACCTGGATTAAACAACTCAATTTTAAGATGGGCATTTATAGGAAATATCATCATGAAGCCATTTTGTATCAGTATTTTCAGCATTGTTCTAATATTATTTGTAATACTAAGTGTAACTCTGTCCTGGAGAAGGTGTAAACTCATTATGTTAATATACATCAGTAAACTGCAAAACAGGGAGCCATTGAAAGTTCCTCTTGTGTATATATAGTAACTCATAACAATGGTATCATGTGGGTATTCTTTCACTGAATTGATTTATTTGTATTAAAATATCCAGTTTTTTAATGCAGTTTCATGTATAATAATGATTTAAACATTTCTCCAAGGCAGTACATATCCAAAGACCTGACACTGGAGGGGAAAAGTGCTTGTTTTCTAATGGAAGCAGTAGTTTTTATATTTTTCTTCCTTTTTCTTCTGTGCATGCATATATTTAGCTAAGTTTCAGTACCTCTATAAAATTTCTGCTGTAAATTGCCTCTTCTGAACTTAGAATGTAAAGGACACTGAGGAAGAGATATTTCTTGAAGAAAAGTTGTTTCCACCTGTGATAAACTGTTCTCATTTTAAAAATAGTTATTGGAACATGAAAATGTACTTCTAAGAAAAGAGTGATTTTTTCAAATAATTTTATGTGCTAATAGAATCACTAAAGAGCAACGATTTTCTTTTACTTTTCTTTTGCTCCTTTGGTGCACCTAGTCTTTGTCCAGATGACACTATAAAACTGTTGCTGCAATGCTAAAGGTGTGAATTTACCAGTATCAATAAACTCAGGGAAAGAACCTGGGAGCTCCATTTTATTCAAGATATTTTTGTTATCTATGGATTGAGATATAAATAAAATAGTAAGCAGTAGTATATGTTAAATATTTATAGGCATGGCCTAACTTAAAATGTTTTCAATGATTTTAATGAGTAATCTGGATTTCTTACCTATGCCTTATCACCTATATTTTCCAAAGTTTAATATTAACCCATTGTCATTATATTTTGAATGTTGAATTCCCATTGAAGTCAAAGGAAATTTGACATTATTTTTGTGATTTTCTGGGGGGGTCTTGTTAAATAGAGGTAATACTCATACATCCCCCCAAACAGTTACTTTTTATTAGTATAAATGTAACCACTACATCCTTAAGATAAATTATCTTATCCCACTAGCCTTCCCAGAAATTTTTTTGGTAATTTAGCTCTTGAATATCACTGAAAGTAGTTTATTGAATGACAAGTACTATTTATCCATATAATCGGTTATTATAATCTTCTTGCTAACAAGAAATAGTAACCAAGAGCAGTGGGTTACTTGGAATACTGTACATAAACTTTTAAATGTATTTTCATAATTTAAAATTCAATTTTATCCCTCCTTTTTACTTAGAGAACTTTACATCATGAACAGGTATAGAAGTAGGAAATCCTTCAAAATGCCCTAAGACTCCATTGAATCAAATATAGATATAAGTGGGGAAGAAAGTGAGATACATGCAAAGTGGTATCTATGCTTATCATCCATGCTGTGTCTATGAATCACATGCTGTTGCAGAAGCTTTTCCCTTGCTGATATATCTGATTAAATGCAGCATTGATTCATTTATAAGTTTTATTGCTATCTAAGACTTGACTCTATTTAGACATTATTAGCATGTCCTTTAATATATTTCATATATATTTTCATGTTTTTTGGTATAAGAGGTATTTCAATCACATATAAAATACTCTTTGGATATTTACTCATTCTGAGATTTAAACTTTCTGAAATTTCTTGTTTTTTTTCTCTATGTACTAAATTGGTCATATCAACTCTAGGTTATATCTAACTGCATAACAAGGAAGACAAAAAATATAAACTCGTTTTGGGTCTTTCAAAAAGCTGATTTCTTTAAAACCAGTTTTTTTTTAAAGCTGAATTTCATTGTAGTATTAAAACAAATATCCAACTAGTCATCCAACAAACCAAAGAAGCCCTCTTCTTTGGCCAGGCATGGTGGATCAAGCCTGTAATCCCAGTACTTTTGGAAACTGAGGTGACAGGATTGCCTAAGCCCATGGATTCCAGACCAGCCTGGGCAGCATGGCAAGACTGTGTCTCTAAAATAAATTTTAAAAATTAACTGGGCATGGCAGCACTCACCTGTAGCTCCAGCTACTTGGAAGGCTGAGGCAGAAGTATTGCCTGAGCTGAGCAGGTCAAGGCTGTGGTGGCCATAAGCATGCCACTGCACTTCAACCTGGGTAAAAGAATGAGATTCCAACTGAATAAAACAAAAAAAGATCTTTAATAATATACATCATCTTTGCCAGTTTTTATTTTTAAAATTTTGTTCTGTACCAACTTGTTTTAGTCAGAGCTATAAGCATAACAGTGAACTATTTATTTACCATACATTTGCTCTTGCTTAGGACCCAGTTCTAGTTCCAATGACTGTAGCCCCCAAATGAAAAGTAAATAATACCACCATGTAGTTTTATTGTCTGTGAAAATGATTGAAGGCAGTCCACCCTATTTAAGATGTGGAAAATCTCCCACAAAAAGTAAAGTACAATAAAAATGTTAAAATAATATAGAGTGGGTTTATTCCATTTAAATAAGAGAATGTGAACTATCATGGTTCTTTCCAGAGCATGTTTACTGTGAATTGATTACCTTCTACAATTTAATATAGCAAGCATATGTATTCCACATAAACATATAAGAAAAAAAAAACCTCCTATATCTTACCATTCTTTCCAAACATTAACTCATTGCTTTATATAGTACAAGCTGCTACAACAAAATACCTTAGACTGGGTGGCTTAAACAATGGATATTTTCTTCTCACAGTTTTAGAGGTTGGGAAGTTTAAGATCAAGCTGAGACAAAATCAATTTCTGGTGAGGGCCTTCTTCCTCTTACAAGGTAGAGCGAGATCTCTGGTCTAGCCCTGTTTTATTATGGGCACTAATTCCATCATGGAGGCCCCATTCTCATGACTTCATGGAAATTAAATTATTTCCCAAAAACTGCATGTTAAAATTGCCATTCCATTGGGAGTTAGTGCTTCAACATATGAATTTGGGGAACACAAAAACCATTGCATAACATTAATATTCAACTCACAACATCCAGCTAGTTTGGTAATTACTATTTTACTTTTATATAGATTTGATCAGAGAGGTTGGGTAATTTTCCAAGGACACACAAGATACATTATTAAAATGGATTCCATGACCCTTGATCTTTCCATTTATACCACATTTATCTATTTATATCTTAAGCTATTTCCCAGGGAGATTCAAGCAAACATGTGCTGTCTTAATCTCCTTTACTCTTCAAATTCAACTGACATTGTTAGGGAAGAAAATATAAATAATGATCTGTTTTAGGAAATTAAAATGCTATTCTATCAACACATTTTTAGAAAAATTATTGATGTTTATATCAATAAATATAGAATTCTGAGACAAAAGCACTTTTTCTATTACAAGATTATCTCCTAGGAAAAGTGACATCCTAATTTTCTTTATTTGAAAGCAATTGAAAAAAATAAGAAATTATTTCATATTCATGTTTTTAAAAGTAGATAGCCAACAACATATCCAATGAAATGAAAACACTTAGTAGATTAAAAATTAACCTGCTTATCAAATTACCTAATTATTCCCTTCATTTCTGTGGACAATGGTATAGACACCATTGAATTAATATGTTTGTGTTGTCTCATACATATTTAAAATCAAGATCCTTATGAAAATATTTTAGATACACCTAGGAAATTTAAAATTTGCTTAAATATTCAGAAGGAGTTGAAATTACATGGAAAATACAATTTTCTCCTCCTAAATTTTTAATTACATTATATTTTATGTTGTAGTTCATAATATAGCCCAAAATTATGCCAGGGTAAAATGTAATCTAGCCATGAATTTGCTATTCTAAAATCTTATTTTCATGAATGCAAGAAAATTTGAATACTAATTTAGCTAGGCCCTATTGTTTTGGAGAAAAACACCCTATATAATGTATTCTTAGCTAGATAAATTTAAACTTATTATAATTTACAACAATCTTTTCTATTCTTCTTCTCTAAAACTCTGACAATTTAGTGAGGAAGGTAATAAATAGCAAACTCTCCTGGAAATTACCATCTTTAGTTTTACTAAATGCAATTGTATAATTTCTTTTATCACTCTTGATTTATCAATAAGTGCAGTGTTTTTTTAAAATAAAAAATTCTCAAATTGACTAATATTCTAAGAAAAGATTGACTGATTTAAGTATGATGATTAGAAAAACATGACTATTTCCTGCACATAATAAATTTTAAAACACTAAATTGTGTGATACCCAATTGCTTTCAATATAACATTAATTTATTTGATCTCATCTTGGTAATGGATTGACTTACACATGTATTCACACTGAGCATAAAGCATTGTGCTTTATTTCTAGGTTCTTGGGAGTGTGACAACTGGAAATAGATCAGAAACTGATTTTATCAGTCAGTTGACATGACTTGTATTTCTACCTTCTTCGCCACCAGGCTTTTTTTAGTTTCTGATACACTGCAATAACGTGCAAAGTACCACTTACTATTAGGGAAATATATGGCAATATTTAATTTCAGTAAATGTGTGTAATTTCTTCATTCTTGGCTGTATTGTTTATATCTCATTTTTTTAACAACTGGTTACAATTCAAAATATATCTCATGACATTTTGACCTTAAAGTCTAAGGAGCCTTGTTTATCTAGTCTATGTGTTTTGTAACAACACCCCAAAAAAGTAAATTTTTCAAAATTCTTTCTCTTACACACACACTTGAAGTTTCTAAAACGAGTACATGACAGATGAGTCAGAATAGCTACTCAGGCTTTTAAAACAGTACTGGTATATGCATCAATTTGTAATCCAAACCAGCCAATAGGAAAGAACACATATTTAAAATGTTCCTGTAATGTCTTGAAAGTGTACTTCAATATTTTATATTTAAACTTGTTGAGTGTTTATATAGCCTCACAACTTCAGAATAAATTCTGTTACTTTGCTATGTATTGTTATATAATGAAATTTCAGAAAGATGAAATATAGTAATATGATAAATTTAAAATTTATATATAATGTGACCTTATGGCTTAAAACTCAATCAATTTTCCTGACCATAAGAAGAGTATCTTTTTAATTCTAAGCTCTGCTTGCCATGAAAAAGTTAAATCAACACTGAATTTTTTTCTAGTAAATTACTGAAGGTATTATTTTAGGGATTTTTTAAAAAAGACTTTGTGATAATTCATTAAACTTGTTTTACAGATTTTATTGGTAAATTTTAAAAAATCCTTGGTTATGATTATAATCAATTAGCCCTTTCTAGCAGATAAATTATGTAAATATCTCTATCTTAAACTTTAATTGTAAAATGATTGCTTATTCAAAATACTGACTGGAATAAAGTACTTCTTATTTATATAATCTTTCACATATTTTCATTTTTCATTTTATGTTAAGTGATTCTTACATATTGCATCCCCTATTATAGTTCTTAGTTCTCTAGTATAGCAAATGCTTTGACATTGGTAGAGATGTTGTCTGTATAACAGACATCACAACATTAAATGTACAGAAGTGAAAGTGGTTTGAAAGAGATTTAAAATCTAGATTTAACAATCGAATTGCTTTACAGAAGATGACTTTGAAAAATTGAAACCAACTGTTAAACAAAAAATTAATTTTAATTATTAGTTTAGCAAAATGTAATGCTTAATCTAGTTTCATGTGTAGGTCTGTATGCAGATTTTCACAATAGAAAAGAGAATTTCTTCATTTAAAAGAACAATATATAATATACAGATAGTCATATAAACAAAATTTTAAAAATTAAAGCAAAATGATATTATGAGGTGCTTTTGCAATCTGTGATTCACTGATCGGGTTAAGTTTTTTCCCCCTAATTTAAGGATTCATATTCATAAAATATGAAATAATTAAGTAAAAGTTAATTTTTAAATCCAAATGGTATGGAACATATTCTCATCTCTTATGCCACAGTTTGTACCCAACATTGCCTATTTTATATTAAATAAGAGATAAAATATGAGAAACATACATCTATAAGCCTTGAATTCTTTTGATAAACAGTGACATATAACCATGTCCTGAAAGTTTGAGCTGCTGCCATACAACAACTGAACAGCTGGATACATTAGTTCAGATCATAGTAAGCATTCCATCCTCACACAAAAAGAATCGATGGCATAAAATTGCAATCTGACAGGTTTTAGATCCCCAAGTACATTTTATAAAACTGTAGTACCAAATCACCAACTTTAATTACTGTTTTGCTTTTAAGTTCTACCATGATAATATTTATTGGAAAAGAAAATATGGCTCATTTTCAGGGATTTTTATGTCTCTTAAAACTGTAAATTTAAGTATTTTAAATAGTATATTGAATTATCGTTGAACATGAGGGTACTAAAATAATAACTGATATTTATAATCACTGTGAGTAAATGTTGGCCTGTGAGATTATGATGGTAAATGAAGTTGAAATTAAAATAATTGCTTATTATATATCTGCATAATAATGTAAAGTCAGAGAACCAGTTTATAGGATTAATAAAACGCAGAAAGTTGTTACAGAATATTTTCAGATCAATTGAGAGAAACCAATATCTGATTGATCAATGAGAGTTTCATCAACACAAGAACTGAATGTAGATATTTCCAGAGGACCCTTTCTAACAAAACCCGGAAACAAATGATGCCTTTTGCATCCTCTCATTTATATGACAGACAACGCATTATATACTTCTGGGAAATAGCACTAATCATAAAATTTGAGTCATTATAAATATGCAATTTGGTTTCATCCCAAAGGGTCATATACTAATCTTTCAAAGGAGGTTGTACAAACACTTCTTAGAAAGGAAACACTCACATGATTAGTAATAGAGGTGCAAATTTTTATACTCTTAACTACTCAACTCTAGAAGGTGATTAACACAACTTTCTCAACATATATGATGAGTTTGATATTTGATGAAGTCACTTGTAGAAGTTTTGAATAAAGAAGAGATGGTTTACATAAGTGTACTTAGAAGTAATCAAATAAATTACAAAGTAACAGCCTCATTAAACAATGTGCCCTTAAAACAATTACATATGTCTGCTTGTGCAACTTCTAAAAGAAGTTGGATAAATGAAACTGAAAGCACTCTGTGAATAGAGCAAGTGAAGGCAGTTTAATGTCTGACTTAAACCCCCCATGTGAGAGTTTCTTGCTATGAGCTTGGGGCAATTTGTATCACCATTTTTCATCTGTAAAATGGGATAATAATAGGAAACTTTATAATTTTTTATGAGGATTAAAAAGTTAATATTAGATGCATCAAAAAGTTATTCCTCGCACAGAATTGGAGCTATTTAGATACTTAATCCATGCATTCACCCATCAGTCAATCCATTCATTGACCTTCCTGTTAGGTGAGAATTTCTTTACGAACTTTGCTTTGTGCAAGTTTATCAAACTTGAGCATTAATAATACTATCATAAAACAAAACAATAACAGCAACAACAAAATCCAGTTCCTCTTTAATATAAATCTATAGCAAAATACCAGAGATTCTATAGCATCTGGAATTTTCTAATTCTCCATTTTTTTTTTTTTTAGTATTTCATGATTCAAAAATGTTTTGATAGTGGATTACTTTATACAAAGACTTCTAAAATTTCAGAATTCTTTAAAAAATCTTAAAAAATAAATCTTATCTTTAAGGTTAAGTTCTTGCATTACTATAGCAGGTTTCACTGTTGTTTATCGCACTGAAGCCAAAGTTGTGTCCAAACATGATGAGTCTACCACATATATATAACAGATGTTTCAAATTTTTACATAGCTATTTATTTTCTTATGTTTTTTTCTTGTGCTAATGCTGCTTCAATTATACATTAAAAACAAATTTTGAGAACATTCTTGCTGAAATGTCAGTAACTTATTGACTTTCAAGGCTCTGGTTGAATATCAGAATTAACAGAAATCACTGCCCGTTAACCAGTAGTTTATGCTTAGCAGGCTAATAGAGATGGCTAAGAAATGCCACATGTTTAACAATTAAGGAAGTATATTATATGAAGGATGGGAATAAATACAAATGACCAAAATCTTTGCTATTTTATTGCATTCTAATTTAAAGAGTTAAAGTGTCCCAATTCTATCTCTCCAATAATTCCTTAATGGGACAGCAATCTTATAAATTGCCTCCTAATAAGCTTTCTCTTGATGTGTCCATGGAAACCTTAAAGATTAGATTACTAATAATAAATTTAGAATTTTCCACTGAAAGTTCTGATGTTGAGAGACCTAAGCCATGATGTGTTGCAAGTAAAATAGCAATGGAACATAGGATTTAAAATTAATCATTTGTTTGCCATTAAAAAAATTAGTTTCACTATAAAAAATTTTATTTTTATTAAATTAAGGTCAACTTTAGTATTCCTGAATAAAACCATCCCATTAACATTATTAAATTACATTCCTAACCATCTTTATCCATAAATTTATGCAACACACATATATTTTGGTTACTTAATGTCTGCCAAATAGTATGTTCTGCACTTAGGATGCAAAACAAAATTATAATTGACTTATATTCAAAAATATATACACAAAATTTATTAATATAAAGCAGTAAATGGAAACTCTGGTGGTCTAAAATGAATTTAAAAATAAATTTTAATTTTGTCTAATAATTACTGAGTGATGATCTATATAACTAGGTGCTATACTAAATGCTTTACATGGGTTTTCTCATTTAATCTCACAACAAATTTCTGGATAAATATATTATTATTTTTATTTTACTTTTGAAAACAATAAACATAGGAAATTGTTCCAAGTCACATAGCCAGTAGGAGGTCCAGAAGACTTATAACAGACAGTATTGTTCTACATAAATACAAAACAGAGCAAAAATATTTCTTAGAGAGTTCTTACAAGAGGTTTGTAAATAATCTCTGTAGCCATTTTATAACTAAAGCAGAGTTTCAAGATAGAGAAATAGGACTATTTTGATTTATTCTAATGATACATTACTTGCTAGCATAGGAAATACTGAGGGCATTAAATATGGTATTTGTAGTGAGAGAATAGCAACTCTGAATCTCAGCAGTAAAAGTAACTCATTATGTAAATTTTTCAAAATTGTTGACTTCTATCAATCTTAAATTTTCACACATTTAAAAATGTGGCTAATAATTTCTACCACACAATCTTACTTTGAAGATTAAATTAGATAATATATGCAAAATGGTTTGCATATATCCCATAGGATTCGGATTCTTCTAATTCATTTGGTCTACTGCAGCTGTGCTACAAAATCGACACATGTTTTTCTTGGGACAATTACAAAAGCACATTACTTTGGCAACATTTGCAAAGCACCCTCACCAGGCACTGTATGTCTTTATACATTTGGAATAGTACTACTAGAAATAAATGTGCAAAATTTTATGATATTCTTAAACTGACTCCTGTAAACAATTCAATGATTTTGCAAGATATTTGTGGAATATGTGGTTTTTAGTAATGAATGAATGGAGAGTGCTAGGACTGTGGTTGCTAGACCAAATTCCTTATTAAATTCATAAAATTTATTATTTGAAGTGTAGTTATATAGTCTGAATACTATTAATAAAATTTCTACCAAACTTGCAAGGGACAATTTATTTCCAAATTACAAAATTATTCTAGAAATGATGTTATAAACTCAAGGTTACTAATGATATCTTACAAGATTATTGTAAACATTTTCTGAAATTAAGGTATTAGACTCATTTTACTAATGGACATAGAATGGAAAATTCCAGATAAAATATTAGACAATCGAACTAACATTAAGCAAATTATATTATAATAACTTGGGCTCATGCCAAAAATTTAGGAATGATTAACATTAAAAAAATCAATGCACTTCATCATAAAAACATTAAAAGAAAAAATATATTAACTATTTCAACTGATGTCTTAAAAGGTCCTTGATAATAATTAACCTATATTCATGATAAAAACTATAACTAACTCAGAATTTATGAAATTTGTGACAGTTATGTACCAAAAATCTATATTAAAATCCTACATGTTTTATCTCAATTTGTAATGATCTTGGAAATTATTATTCTCATCCTAAAAACAAATACAGAGTAAACAATCTGAAAAACAATGATTTTTCCTAGGCCTAGGCAACACAACTAGGTTGCAAGACAAGCAATAACCCCAAACTATGGAAACAGTCAAATTAAAAATTCAAAGGCAAGATTCCCTGGAGCAGACAACACTGAAGATATAAACTGATAGGAACACTAAAATGGCAATTTAAATACATTGCTGGATTTTGTAAACGTATAAAATTGAGAAATTCATGGAATCCTAATCTTATGATGATCCCATGCTTTTGTGTACTTTACTTCCAGAAAAACCAACAGATCCTCATGGCAAACATAAAAAACAATGCTTTCCTCCACTCTGTGGCTGGGAAGTGGAGTATTCATCGCAAAATATGCCCAGCTCATTCTCCTTAACACAGGCTTTTCCTTCTGGGAAAAGATTTTACTGAAAATCTATCCTATCTAGGAGTGCATTTCTCTCACTCCAGCTCTCTCTTGCCTTTCTGTCTTACTTAAGGAGTGGGGAGAATCTAAGACAAAGTCATGAAGGTCTTGACTCATTGTCAAAAGACTGAGTTTTTTTCATAAGATTATAAAAGACTTTCGCCATATTCCTTTCTCACCAATTGCCATCACACCAACATCGTTCCAATATAACAGTCAATTATAGCAAAAATGGCTGACCAATTTAGTTTCTGAAGAGAAATACTTTTAAAAGTGAAGGTTAATGTGACAAAATGGACATTAGAGGAATTTGTAGCCTCTGGTTCCTATAGGCTACATAAAATAATAAACACAAGCCATCTCTAGCTAGATTAGCATAAAATCTTACACTAGTTATGCCAACTCTTATTACCTGACATATCATGTTTGGTTGTTAACAAAAAGTCAGGCATAACTATAGGCAAGAAAGAAACACAGTCTGAAGGGCTAAAGCACACATCAGAATCAAACCTAGATATTTCACATATTTGGGGAATGTTTGACAACAAATTTAAAATAACAGATTAAAATTAAAAAGGTCCTAATGGCTTGAGTAAGCAAACTTTAAGAACAGATGGATAATATAAGCAGAAATATGAGAAAAAATGATTCAACAAGGAATGTTAGAATCCAAGTCATTGTACTATAAATAAGGAATTATTTTGGTGAGCTCACCATTAAAGTGGATATAATAAAGGAGAGAATTAGTGAGTTTGACAATGAGTCAACACAAACTTCCCAAACTGAAAAGCAAACAAAAAAATTTGGATAAATAAAACAGAACACATTAAAATAGATAATATACATGAAAGACAATATCACAATAATGTCCATATCATTAGAACAGCACATAATTATTGTGAGGAATTTTTAAAAGGTATGAGATATAGTGAAACAAGTGAATGAAACAGGTCAGCAAGATGACAGAGTAGAAGACCCCACTCACACACACATCCAAAAAAAATTAGAAAGCAATCACAAACAAAAATAGCCCTAGAAGGCTTAATAGTATAATTAAGAATGTGTAGCAACTTGGATGAATTTAGAGTTGATCATACTCAGTGGTCTATCACAGAAACAAAGAACAGAGTGACATATGTTCTCACTCACAAGCAGACCTTGAAAAATTATCATAATACTGTGAGAAAGGGATTGATAGTAGTAGGAAACTGCCAGGAGAGGCAGCAGTGGGATTGGCAGTAGTGGGAAATTGCTGAGCGGGGGAAACTTAAACAACAAGGGTACCTGCATAATGAACATTTGCATACCTCATTCTGAATTGTACCTCACATCTTTAAAATTAAAAATTAAAAAAAAAAGAATGTGCAGCAACACGATAGAGCAAAGTATGGAGAATAGCTATTCAGAAAGAAACACTGGGAAGACTGGCATGCTTGAATATCTAGAGACAGCTAAAAACAAAGAAGGTTGGAGTTATAAGTAGCATTCATGTGACAGATGCCACCACGGTCCCCAGTGATCTGTTCCAGTCACCATAAGGGTCTTAACAGGTCCCAGACTCCCCACAGCTTTTTCATGATCCTTTCCCTTAGAGTTTGTAAGCACAAACTTAGTTCACTATTCTGTAGGGGTTATCGGCTACTTTAGCCACTGAGACAATTAATCATCACCACCATGAGCCCCCTAACAGAGATGCTGCTGAAACACCCTACAAGCAGAAACTGTTGTTGAAAAATGCAGGGACTGGGGCTTTACCAACCCCATGCATACCCTGAACTCTGAAAAGGTGGATGACCTGCACACACACATGCCCCAAACTGTAGTTCTGAGGTCACACTATGAGTGACCATGCCTCAGATATTAAAGCCACTCTTGGAGCAGGCTGGCCTGCACTTTGGAACGTGGGGCTGACTTTCTGCATGTGCCCATGCTTCAGACTTTAGTGCTGAGGCTACTCCATGAATGCCTGCACTTAGGACAATGGAGCCACCATTGCAACTTGTGTGTCCACACCCTAGAACTCCAAAGTTAAGGTGATGGTGCACATGCCCGTGTTCCTATTTGCTGTTCACTCTTCAGAAACACTGAAACATACAGCAATTTCAATTATCATCTACTGTTATATGAGAGCCCTGTGGGTGTGGTGGCAAATGATGCGAGAAAGGAAACCTTCTATAATCTTATAATAAAATATCAGTTCTTTCACCTTGGAGTATGACCTTCATAAGTTTGTCTGAGTCTCCACCCACTCTGAAAGCACTGTGCTAAAGACACTGGAGTGGGAACTACAGCACAAAAGACCCTAGAGACACTGTACCACTGCCTGTACACGCACTTTGGTTCACAGATACCCAGCTGTTCCACAGGCAGCCATGCCTTGTACATCATTACCAATGTTGTGGTTGGGATGCCTGCACCCTGAACATTAGTGTCACCACTACTCTGGATCCCAAAACTGAAGTTCTTTATGTGTAACCGCATATCAGACCACCAGCTCTGTGGCCACTCTACAGGAACCACACATCAGACACCAGTGCCTCCACCATAGCAAGTGTGTCTGAAAGCCATACCCAGAGTCAAGAGGAGTTTCTTTGGCTACAAATTTCCCTGTGGATTAAAAAAATACATGGGATATCAATAGCCTTCAGCACCAAATACTCCAGTAACAAGAAAAACTTCTAAAACTAACCACAATCTTGGCCACTGAGGAACTTGGCAAATTTTGTCAGCACTAGTGAAAGATTATAGAAACTGCACTGCTGTACCACCACTAAAGCCAGAACTGCTACACTCTACTTAACCAGCACCCTCATACTCATCCATGGGTGAGTGAAAAGAGTTTATAAACCTAGATAAAGTGATATGTCAAATGTGTGAACACCATTGCAAAGTAACAAGAAACATTAAAAACTCAAGATAATATGACACCACCAAAAAATAAGAATTTTCTTGTAGTTAATCCACAGACATGGAGATATAAAAATTGCTGTACAAGAAATTCAAAATAAATCTGTGAGAAAAAGTAGAGAGCTGAAAGAGAATGCAGATAGACAGCACAACTACATCAGAAAAACAATACATGACTAAATTAGAGGGTCAGCAGAGGTATTACAAATTATGAAGCTAAACATAAATTAATAAAATAAAAATATAGAGAGAGCATCAATAGAGCACTTAATCAGTTAGAGGAAAGTATCTGTGAAATCAAAAGGTTATTTGAAATTACTCAGAGGAGTAAAGAAAAAAGAATGGAAAAGAGCAAAGAAAGTCTACAGGATATATAAGATACCCTCAAATTGTCCAATATGTGCAGCATGGAAAAAGGAGGAATGGAAAAAATAAAGGAACAGAAAGCTTATTTAATAAAATAATGACTGAAAGTTGCTCAAATATGGGTAGAGATATGAACATTCATGCACATCAAATTCAAAGATTACTAAACAAGTTAAAGCCAAATATAAAACTGTCAAAAATAAAAAGGAAAGATAATTTTAGAAGTACTAAGAAAATAGACTTATTATACACAAGAGAATCTCCAGAGTGCTAGCAGCAGATTTCTCATTGGAAAACTTGTAAGCAGAGAGTGAGGAATGAAATAGTCAAAGTTCAAAGAGAAGGGAACTACCATCCAAGAATACTTTATTGGGTGTAACTGTCCTTCAAAAATGAGGGAGAAATAAATACTGTCAGAGACAAAACCTAAAGAAGTTTATCACCATTAGAACTGTTTTACCAGAGATGCCAAAGGAAGTTCTTGAAACTGAAACAAAAATATTCTAATTAGAAAACTGAAAACTATGAAAGTATAAAAATTAAATGTAAAGATAAAGCTTAAATTAAAAATCAGAATACTCTGATATTATAATCATTATGTCTAAATTACTTTTAACTTTAGTATATAGAATAAAAGACAAACATATTAAAAAGAATTATAGTTGCAATAATGTCTTAATGAATAGGCAATAAAAAAGATATAAACCATGACATCAAAAATACAACATATG
Organism: Carlito syrichta; assembly: GCF_000164805.1. NCBI lineage: Eukaryota > Metazoa > Chordata > Mammalia > Primates > Tarsiidae > Carlito > Carlito syrichta. Next base: position 58,661 of record NW_007250507.1, read on the forward strand.
AAAGGGGGTAAAATTGTAGAATGATGTAGGTGATTAATATTAATATGTTATAAGATTAAAATAAATTGTTATAACTATAAAAGGGTTTTTGTAAATTTTGCAAAAACACAGATCAAAACTTATAGTAATATAAAATAAAAAGAATAAAACATATACTACCAGAAATTATAAAATCCAAAGGAAAAACAGAAAGGAAAAAAGGAATTAAAAAAACACAAAACAGAAAAAAAAGAAAGTAGGTATTCTATATCTGTCAATAATTACTTTAAGCATAAATAGATTAATTTCTATAATCAAAAGACAAGAGTAAGTGAATAGTTTTTTAAAAAATAAGTTCCAACTATACACTTTCTCCAATAAGACTAATTTCTGTTTGAATCACACACATGAGCTGAAATTGAAGAGATGAAGAAAGACATTTCATACAAATGGAAACCCAAGAAGACCAAGATAGCTATACTCGTATAACACACAATGAACTAAGATACAAATGTACCAAAATTCAAGTCACTATCCAATGATAAAAGGTCAATTAATCAAGATGTTATAGCAATTGTAAATACATATGTATTCAACACTGGGGCATCTATATATATTTACAAAAAGAGTAAAATAAACAGCAATATACTAATAGTAGAAGATGTTAATATCCCACTCTTCACAATAGATTGATCATTCAAATGAAAATCAATAAAGAATTATTGGACTTAAATGTCACTTTGTAACAAATGAAACTAAAAGACATGCACTTAATATTTTCCCTAATAGTAGCAGAATACACAGCTTTCTCAAGAACACATGAGACATTCTCTGGAAGAGATCATATGTCAAGTCACAAAAGTATTGAAAAATTTAAGATTGAAATCATATTAAGTATTTTCCACCATAATGGTATAAAATAGAAATCTGTAACAAGAAAAAGTCACAAATATTGTAAATTAAACAACACACTCTTGAACAAACAAAAAAGAAGAAAAAAGAAGATCAAAAGGCATCATGAAACAAAAGTGTAAACATTATCAGTACATTAAAAATTTATTGGATGCAGAAAAAGCAATTTTAAGAGGGAAATTTAAAGTAGTAAACAATTATCTTAATGGAAAAGAACGATCTAAATAAGCAACCTAGCTTTATACCTGTATGTACTAGAAAAAAGAGAAAATAAGTAGGTCCAAAAGAAAGTAAAGAGCAAAGATAATACATAAAATTACAACTTGAAATAAATAAATTATGAAAATAGAACAATAGAAGAGATCAGCAAAGGTTAAGTTGCTTTTTGAAAAAATGAACAAAAGACTTTCATTATAATAAGTAAGAAAAAAAGACAGAAGGCTGAAATAAAATTGAAACTGATCATGGAGATAGTACAACTGATGCCCAGAGACAAAAAATATTACAAGAAAATACTATAAACCATGTCATTAACAGAGAATAAGTAAATTCCTAGAAACATACAAAACTCCATCATTAAGAAATACCAACCGTTAAAGAGATTATATGAAGAAGATTAATCAGAAATAAAAATCTCACATTATATATATTTTAAATACCCAGGACCTAATGGGTTAAATTCTACCAAATATATAAAGAAGAATTCTTTTAAAAATTTCCCTAATTCTTCCCAAAAATTGAGGAAGAGGAAGCATTTTCAAACTTTTTTTAAAAGAGGCCAGCATGATGCTGATGAGAAAGCCAGACAAAGACACTAAAGAAAATAAAACTATAGGCCAATATTTGTTATAAACATACATGTGAAAATACTCAACAAAAAACTGAATTTAACAGACTATTAACAGAATAAAACACCATGATTAACGTGAATTTACCCATAAGTTGCATTGATAGATCAAAATACACAAAACAATAATGTGATTCAACACATTAACAGTATAAGTACTAAATGTCATATAATTATTTATGTGAAAAATGTCATTGGAATGCTTAAAGATAATTTTCAAAAATGAAACCATATGAAGTTACTTAAAATGTCTGAACTATTTAATAATACTTATTTTAGGCTCTTTACTAAATTATAAGCATTTTAGGAATAGAAAAGATTTTTTAAATTTAGTTTTTAAAATTCTGGGACATCTGAAATAATATGCATTTGATCAAAATAAAATAACAAGTATACAGAGAAAAACATTCTTTAAAAAATCTCTAAATATTTATGCCTATTATAATATTTTAAAAGGATACAGACACTGTTAAAAAATCTAATGCATTAAGAAATAATATAGTTTTCTCATGGAAATCCAAAGGGACTCAGCTATATAGAGAACTGGCAATCAATTTCTGATCAAAACTCCAAGTGCCTATGTCATAAGAGATAAGATAGAAAAATGGGACCTCATTAAACTGACAAGATTCTGCAAAGCTAAAGAAACCATCAAGAGAGCAGGGACACAGCCAACAGACTGGGAAAATATTTGCCAACTGTATGTTTGACAAAGGCCTAACATCTAGGATCTACAAGGAACTCAAATGTGCTGAAAAGAAAAAACAAACGGTACTATTGCAAAGTAGGCAAAAGATATGAATAGTTAGTTCTCAAAAGAAAATGTATGAGCAGCCAATAGATATATGGAAAAATGTTCAGCCTCACTAGTTATCAAAGAAATGCAAATTAAAACTACAGAGATACCACCTAACTTCAGTCAGAATGGCCATCAACAATAACTCAAAAAATAACATGCTGGAGAGAATATGGTAAAAAGGGGGCCACTTCTACACTGTTGGTGGTAGTGTAAACTGGCACAGCTTCTGTGGAAAACAGTGTGGTGATTCCTGAAAGTGCGAAAAATCAGTCTTCCATATGACCCTGCTATACCCCTACTGGGAATACTCCTGGAAGAACTCAAATCACTCTATAAAAAAGATACCTGTACACGTATGTTTATCACAGCATTGTTCACAATAGCAAGAAATTGGAACCAACTGTTCTGCTCATCAAAAGAGAATTGTATAAAAAATATGGTACATATATGCAATGGAATATTACACATCCATAAAGAAGAGCAAAGTCTTGAACTTTGCAGCAACCTGGATGGACATAGAGTCTATAATACTGAGTGATCTTTCACAGAAACAAAGAACTGGGTTTCACATTTTGTCACCCATAAGTGGACCTTGAACAACTATCATAATGCTATAAGAAAAGGATTGTCAGTAGAGGAAAACTTCAGGGGGTGGGGAAATAGGGAGCTGGGATTGGCAGTAGTGAGAATCTGTCTGGGGAAAAGGGGACACCTCATCAGCAAGGGTACCTGCATAATGAATGCATGTATACCTAATCCTGAATTGTACCCCACAATTTTAAAATAAAAAATGTAAAAGTTAAAAAAAGTCTAACACATTAAGAAATAATATATGTTCCTCATGGAAATCCAAATTGACTCAGTTAGATAGTAAGCTTTTACTCATGAAGTTTTGCATACATATATAGTGGAAGGCATGAATGGTTTCCCTCAAATTCAAATAAATTTATATTTTGATTTTTTTAAGTGTTATCACTTTTCATTAATAAAAATAAATTTGTAGATTTAATAGGCAACTATTCAAAGTTGGTTTAATAAGGATGAGTGGTTTTCTCTTTCCTTTTTTTAAAGCTTTGTTAAAATATGGAGATGTGGGGTACAAGTATTAACTACATAAGTAAGCTGCATGCAGGTGAAGTTTGTTCTACCAAAAAATACCTGCACATGCACATTTGTAGCCACATTATTCACAATAGCAAAAACATGTAACCAACAATACTTTGCATCAAAAATAAAATGGATAAAACAATGTGATAAATATTCATGATGGAGTTTTAAACAGTCATAAAGAACAACAAAATCAAGGACTCTGCAGCAATTTTGATGGAGTGGGAGACCATCATACTGATGATCTAATACAGAAACAAAGATTATGTTTTCAATCATAATGGGATGTGAATATTAATTACAATAGCACAAGGGAGGGATTGGTGGTTGCTGGGCAATGCCAGAGGAGGGAGGGAGGGTAGGGGCAAATGTAACAACACAAAGGGTACCTGGTATCAAACCAAGGGAAATGAGAGTCAGTTGGAGGCCCAGAATTTACCAATATTGTTTTTTTCCCATAAGAACCAGAAATATTGAGGCTGCTGGCTTCTAACACTGACATTTTATTATAATTGCCTGTTCAGTCTGATCAGATGAGCCATGTTGTAGTTTGAATGCTTGCCCTCTAAACCTTATGTTGAAATCTTATCCCTAATGTTGGAAGTCAGGCCTAATGGGAGGTGTTTGGGTCATGAAGTCAACTCCCTTATGAATGTCTTGATGCTGTGCTTACAGTAATGAGTGTGTTCCTACTTTGTTTGTTCCCATAAGAGCTGGTTGTTAAAAAAAGCTTGGCATTTACCCTCCTTCCCTCTTTCTAAACATTTTTCTCCATACATTTTGGGTCCCCTTTATCTTGTGCCCAAATGGAAGTAGCCTGATGCCCTCACCTTTAAAGCCACACAAAATAGACTACATACATATAACAAAAAGGTAAAAAAAATTTATACAGTAAAAATTGTCATTGCTAATTTATACTGATTCAAGCTCCTTACTGGTTCTTGATTCTGAGGTATCAGTGGTGATATTTGTTATTTCATTTCTGAGTTAATTTATTTCAGTCTTCACAAAAGACTCCAATAAATCACTTTTCCAATTGCCCCACATCTTAAACTAGCATCTTAAGATTTAAGTTCCAACATATATATATTTTAGAAAGATGCATACATTCAAGCCATAGCATATATGGAATATAAAATAAAGTTGAACTCATAAAAACAGAGAGCAGAACAATGGTTATCTAAAATTAATGTCATGAGAGACTGCCAGGCAGATGGCAATGGGGCAGTTTGGTCAGTGAGACCCTCCATGAAAGAAACACCCATAAAGATACTTGTTCTCCCTCGGGGGCTGTGGCTTTCTTCATTGCCAACCAACTCTTCACACACTGTTCAGCTGCCAACTCAGCCACCACCACTGCTGCCACTGCTGCCGACATCACCCAGCCCCTGCCTGAGATGACCCATGAGTCCTGGACTGTGAAGCCCCCACCAAGCACTGCACTACTGAAACCACTGCTGCCATTGCCACTGCCACCCACACTGTACCCTGAGCCAGTCTTGTTGAGCTCCTCCCATGCACTGCTGAAGAAGCAGCTGCCACCACTGCTACCATTGCCTGCTTCCTCCTTCCCTGGGCAGATTCTGACTTCCACCCAGACTGGCCCAAGTAGCCCAGTGCTAAACTGGCCTGCATTGCCCAGCAGTCTTGGGCTGCAGTGGAAAAAGAGGTCAGCCAGAGCCCTGAGACAATCTCCACCCACCTCAGCCCATCTCCCAGCTTGGGATCCAAGGTAATAACATCAAAATGGGAGGGACAGTAACCCCTACCACATGATAGATAGACACAGGCCACATCTGAGTGGCAGATTTGGCAGACAGCCCAGATCTGAACTACCCTCCACAGCAGGGCAGGGGCAACTGACCTTAACCATGGACAACTCTACCAGATTGCAATGAGAACTAGAAATCAGAGCTGAAAGGACATTGGACTTAAAGGAAAAGTCTCAGAGTGTGCTTGGCTCCCATGTTTTAATTTCTTTTTATTCTTTGTCTGTTCTACCCATCTTATTTCCCCCCTCTTCTCTCTCTTCTTACTGTTATCAATAATGTTTTCAAATTGCTTAGGTTCAGTTACTTTACTGACTTTATTCTATTCTATTTTATCTTTTTTTCCCTTGAGACCTGAAGTTTGTATAGGCGAATAGTACACCAATAAGGACATTGGCTACCTTGTATGTCTGTATGACTCTGTTTTAGATTTTTCCTATGTTTGTTGGCTTGGTTGTTGTTGTTGTTGTTGTTGTTTTTCTTTTTACTCATGTCTGTCTTTGTGTCTCTTTTCATTTGTTAGTTGGTAAGTTTGTCTGTTTTCCCAATTACCCTTCTCTCTCTCCACCTTCCTCTTTCCCCCACTCCCTGTTCCATTCATTTCCCTTTCCTACTTCATTTTTCTTTCAGGGAGTAAACCTATAACCCCACTACATGGACAGATTGCAAGGCAGTGAGAAGTGGGTTCCAGATTATCCATACACCTGTCAGTTAATACTGGGATCTGCAGATAGATTTTGAATCACATCTCTCCCCCTCAATTAAATTTCAAAACTGCCAAAAGGATCAAAATCAACCTACAGTCCAGCTCCAGAATTGAACAAAGCCAGAGGATATACATAAGGAAGAATAGGATATTGAACAAACCAAAGTAAAAGCAAAGCTTCCAGCCCTGAAAAACAGAATTAAAAAGATGGAGGGAGGAAAAAAAAGTGGGGAGGAAAATCTGCACAAATGAAAAAAAAATAAGAAGAATATAGGTCTCACACAGACTCCTGGGAGGTCAGAGACTGAGAAAACAGACATCAGAACACAAACAATGAAGTGCCTCCAGAATGACTGGTCATGTATGAGAAACCCACAAATCAAGGCATTAATAGAGAGATTAAAAATAATTGAGGCGAGTCAAGAGGAATATAGGAAGGAACTGATAACTGAAATAATAGGAGTAAGCATACTGTCACTGAAATAATTAACAAACTAATAAGAATGGAAAGCAGAGTTAGCCAAGTTTAAGAAAGAATCTCAGAGCTTGAAGACCAAGATACAGAACTAACTCAAACTGTCAAAAACATAGAAAAGAAGCTTAAAAACAAAGAACAAAACCTTAAAGAGATGAAAGATGAAAGATTTTTTCAAGAGACCAAATCTAGGAGTAATTGGACTTCCTGTGGCAGAAAGAGAGACAGAGACCACCCTGGAACAAACATTCCATGAAATTATTCCAAAAAATCTCCCACATCTCATAAGTGATGCAAAAATTCAAAAACCAGAGATGCAGAGAACACCTGCAAGACAACAAATGAGAAGACCAACTCTCACACACATAGTAATTCACCTAAAAAAGTAGGTATAGGAGAAAAATATCCTAAAGGCAGAAAGAGAAAAAGTTCAGACTGCCTACCAGGGAAGACCAATTAGAATAGCAATAAATTAATCTAGAGAAAGTCTTTAGGCTCGGAGAGCTTGGAGTCCAATCTTTAAAGTTCTCAAACATAAACAATTTCAACCAAGAATAGCCTACCCAGCCAAGCTAAATTTCATCAGTGAGCGAGAAAATCTTTCCCAGATATCCAATCCCTAAGAACTTGCTGGAGTCCAGCTCCAGCCGGGTTCAGGGTACCCCAAAGGTGGAGATGGCATCAGCAATTGGGGGGAAGAAGAAAGATAGAAAGAGAGAGAGAGAGAGAGAAAGAGACTGGACCCCTCTCTACTGCAGAAGTCATTTAATGGGAATTACAACTGGTTTTTTATACACAGTCGGGTGTGTGAGGGGTGTTCCCCACCCACAGGATGTTCTTTCAGGTATAATCCCATAACCTAATTGATGAAACCTTAATCCATTTATTCAATTTCAACAAATCCTAAGATCATGACCCAGAAGCCTGTGACCAATACTAAGGCTCTTAGATGTGGCCCAAGTTTGAATTATAAGTTGTGTGAAAGCCAAAATTGCAGTTTGTGGAAGAATGGGAGCAATGAGCTTCTAAAGTTGGCTTGTGTTCATCCCAGTCTCAGGGTTTTTATGTTTTGAGCTCACAAGAGCTTAATCTGGTTAGTGCTGAGTAGAAAGGGGGAGGAAATGGGGTCAATAGCTCCCGAACACATCCTAGTGGTCTCAGGGTCAACGGCCCTTCCTGATCCCTAACGTTCAGTGGGCCTCTGTGGCAGGCTCCCAACATCTCCCCTTTTTTATTTTTTAGCACAAAACCATGAAACTTCTTACTGCTCTTCTTTAGCACTCTGAAGATGATTGGGAGTAAACACAGCAACAAAAGAATCACTGCTCTGCAAATTCCCACATTGATGAGTATAGACATTAATAATTTTTGATTAGCAAATGATGCCTGAATTTCTTGATGTAATTTAGTAAGGTCTATACTCAGGTCTGAATGGTTCCAAATTCCAAGTTACTTTGTCCCAAGTATGGACAGATTTAAACTCAGAGTGACATTGGAGAGCCAATTTTATTTTTAAGGTCACAAGTTCTTGCCCTACTGCTGAAACATTAACCTTACTTTCTAACTTCTGGTCTATGATTTCCTGAATAGCTACAGCAATAGAAATGTTTTTAGATAGCCAATCAGCAAACTTAGCTGTATGAACTTCCCTAGGTAATGCTACAGCTGAAAAGTAGCTATTAAAGCTGTAACTCCAAAAATCTTTTCCGACAGTGTTTTTAAACCATATTCACAAGAGGCTGTCTGAGAACAACAAATCCCTTATAAGAAACATCAGTTAAACAATTAGTTAATACACTTGTTTACAAGACAGATTATAAACATCATTTTGATGTTTTATGGTCAATGTTAACACTGGAGGTACCCATTCATTAATATGTCATCTAGCAGAGATGGGATTTTCCCCATCTAACCTTGAAGTATAAGGTCAAGTTTTACACAGGGTAAAAAATAGTCCACTTTAGAGTCATAAATACAATCTCTCCACAATGAATATCCAGAATCTCGTGAAATGATCAGCCAGTCCTTCTCAGTGTTGTTAGAAACAAATGGGAGGTGAACAAGAACTTCCTTCATAAGTCCTTTGTCTGAGCCACCCACTTGAGAAGAGACATATGGGTGGAAAAAAAAGGGGGGTGAGAAGTCTGGAGGCTAGGGTTAGGTGCCGTGGCCTTTGGCACCCGCCCCTTCTCCAAAGGTAAAAGAGAAAGACTGGAGGTTGGGGACAAGTGCTGTGGCCTTTGGCACCTGCACCTTCTCTGAAGGTTAAAGAGAAAGACTGAAAGTCAGAGTTAGGCGCCACGGCCATAGACACCTGCCCTTCCTTCCCAGATAAAGGTGAAGGGACTCACAGAACAGATTACAAAAAAGAAGAGTGGTAGGGAAAGCAGGAATTGGAGTTATAGGAAGAATAGGAGAGGACAAAGGAAGTGAAAACCCTTATTTTGTTTACGTTTTTAGCATGTTGTGAAGTTACCATATCTCCTGCTTCTTCTGCCAGAAATTCTATTTGCTCCCATGCTAGTAATTGGGAATGACGGACGCTGAAGACGTTGTTATAGTTTTTAGACAGCATCTGATAGTGTGTTTTCTTGGTTTTGGGATAATCTGAGAGGGAAGTTTTTGTTTTGCAATAAAAGTTCTCTCATCTGGTGTGTCAGTGTTCCTCCTTCCTCTGGCTGGCAGGGTAGATGGTGCAATTCCTGTTTAGCCGAGTGTTGCAAATCCTGTTCAGCATGTAATGGTTGGTAGGCATTGCTCCACGTCTATTCCTTTGTCTACAGGGTTCATGCCACCCATCTCAGTCTTCAGGTTAGTGGGGGCATTTCGAATAAATCAATCAGGAATCCAAACAGGAGTTGATACATCCTGTGAGCAACCGGAGATGGCAGCCAGGGCTGCAATGTACCCATAGCCTCCATGGTGGCATTAAGGGCTCTCAGATCCTGTGAAAGTCTCCATTTCCCAGATTTCTTTTTTATAACAAATATAGGAGTATTCCAAGGACTGGTAGAAGGCTCTATATGGCCAGCCTCCAACTACTGTTGAACTAATTCTCTTGCTGCCTAAGTTTCTCTGAGGGCATGGGCCATTGTTCCACCCAAACTGGTTTATCATCTTTCCAGTTGATGGGATCAGCAGCCTCAGGAACAATAATGGCCCCTAGGGCAAATTTGAAAAGCCAATACCAGACTGGTCTTTCCTCTCTACAACCTGAACAGGTCCTTTTATGCCCTGTCTGTTGCATCCACGCCCCTTTAAGGGATCTTATCCTATTTTTAGCATTTGCGCTGACACCTTGTCATCTATACTATACAGAATCATGCCCATTTGAGCAAGAATATCACGTCCCCAAAGTGTAATGGGGATGGAAGGAATGATGTAGGGACAAAAGGTTCCTGAAGTTTCATTATCTGTCCAATTTAAGATTTGAGAACTTTTGGCTACAGAGGGTGCTTGACCAATACCAATGAGTCCTGATGGGGCTACTTGTGTTGGCCAGGAAGACTACCAGTCTTTCCAAGCAATACAAGAAACATCAGCCCCTGTATCTAGCAGACCTTTAATTTTAACTCCCTGAATATATAAATCTTTTAGAGGTCTGGAGTTAGTAGTTTCCTGAACCCAGAAAGCAAAATTGCTTGAGCCAAATCCAGAGTCAACCCTGGGCTTATCAGTTAGAGACTTGCCGATTTTATGATAGGGTAAGAGTAGTACTGAGCTATTCTTTGACCTTCATAAAATTGTAGAGTTTTGCTAGGAGGAGCAACAAGTACCTGGATTTCCCCTGTGTAGTCAGAGTCCACCACTCCAGGAATCACAGAAACTCCTTGTAGAGACAAGGAACGTTTTCCTAATATTATACTCACTATTTCATTCAGGAGAGGGCCTTTCACTCTTGTTGGAATTGGGGTAACTGGAATATCTGGAGTTAATATTGTTGTGGTGGAGAAACAGAGGTCCAGTCCTGTGCTCCCTGGGGTGGCTCTGATGGGTTCTGAGATGGGACAAAGGGAACAAATGGGTTCATGCTGGAAGCTGCCCCTATTGTTACTTGGGGCTGGGACTGGCCCCTCTGCCCGTTTCCCGGAATTGCCACCGTAGATCATTGTTTAGTTAACAGAGTGCCATTTTTATGAAATTTGGATTTGCAATCCCTAACCCAATGAAATCCTTTCTGACACCCAGGACACAGAGACTTTGGTAGAGAGCTCTCTTAGCCAAAAGTTCCATCTCCACCTTTGGGGTACCCTGAACCTGGCTGGAGCTGGACTCTGTAAAGAACTCATGCTGCCTCCAGGCCACCTCTACAAGAAACACTTAAGAAACTAATAAACACAGAAGAAAGGAGAAAAGAATGACAATGTTATTTATAAGAGTACAGGGAAAAGATGGAAAACACACATGAATCAACCCAGAATCCAAAGGAAAGACAACAAATAAACAGTCTCAACAACAACTCTATAAGAATCTCATGACAGGGATAAGCCCCCACATTTCAATAATTAGCCTGAGTGTGAATGGTCTAAGTACACCAATGAAAAGAAGCAGAATGGTGGGCTGGATAAGAAACCATGACCCAATTATTTGCTGAATTCAAAAGACTATTTCACTACAAGGAATGCATACAGACTCAAAGTTAAAGAATGGAAAATGAGTTTCCAGGCAAATGGATCACAAAAGAAGGCAGGAGTTGCAAACTTAATATCAGACAAAACAGTCTTTACACTATCAAAAATTTAAAAAGATGCAAAAGGAAACTACATAAAGACAAAAGATTCAATTCATCAACAAGAAATATCCATCCTAAACATATATGCACCCAACACAGAAACAGCATTTATAAAATAACTACTCAATAAACTGAAAAAAATATATTGACTCTAACACTATTATAGCAGGGGACTTATACTGCACTGACAGCCCTAGATAGATCATTGAGGGAAAAAATCAACAAGGAGATCTAGAACCTAGACTTGACACTTTGACCTAATAAACTTAGTGGATACCTACAGATTATTAAACCCAACAACTGCAGAATATAAATTCCAATCATCAACACAAGAAACATACTCCAAGATCAATCACATTGTTGGCCATAAGTCAAGCATAAATAAGTTCCATAAGTTTAAAATCTTGCCATTCACATTCTCAGAACAGAGTGGAATTAAAATAAATTTCAAAACCAACAAAATTTTCCCAAAACCCACAAAGACATGGACATTAAACAGCATTGGGCTGAACAATGACTGGGTCAACACTGAAGTCAAATAAGAGATTGAAAAATTCCTGGAAACAAATGAAAATGAAGAAACATCTTACCAAAACCTCTGGGATGCCATGAAATCTGTTTTAACAGGGGGAATTTATATATCTACAAGTACACATCAAGAAAATGGAAAGATCATAAGTGGAGAGCCTAACAAATGACCTAAGCGAGCTAGAAAGAGAAGACCACCAAAACCCAAACTTTAGCAGAAGAATTCAAATCACAAAAATAAGAGCTCAAATATGGGACATAGAGAACAAAAATTTCATAGAAAACATCAAGAAAACAAAAAGCTCGTTCTTCAAAAGAATTAACAAGATTGATGGGCCCCTAGCCAGAATGACCAAGAAAAAGCTCAAATCAAACACAAAAGATCAAATCACAACTGACCCTGGAGAAATACAAAAGATTATCAGAGGTTACAATGTACACCCATATAAAAACAAGCTTGATAACCTAGATTAAATGGAGGACTTTCAGGCATCACAAAAACTCCCAGGTTAAAACAAGAAGACATTGAGACACTAAATAGGCCAATAACAACCCAGAAAATTGACTCTGTCATAGGAAAACTATCTACCAAAAAAAGACCTGGACTGGATGGCTTTCCAGCAGAATTCTACAAAATGTACAAGGAGAAGCTGATAACAATCCTATTGAAAGTATTCCAGGCAATTGAGAATGATGGAATTCTCCCCAAATCATTTTACGAAGCTAACATCACACTAATACCCAAACCGGGAAAAACCCTACAAAGAAAGAGAACTACAGGTCAATATCCATTATAAACATAGATGCAAAAATCCTCAACAAGATTCTAGCAAATCAGTTCCAAAAACACATCTCACATATCCTCCACCATGACCCAGTAGGCTTTATCCCCAAGATGCAGGGCTGGTTCATCATTCACAAGACCATAATGTCATTACATACATTAACCTATGTAAAAGCAAAAACCACATGATTATTTCATTAGATGCGAAAAAAGCTTTTGACAAAATACAGCATCCCTTCTTAATAAAAACCCTCAAACATCTAGGTATAGAAGGAACATACCTCAAAATAGTAAGTGCCATCTGCAACAAACCCACAGCTAGCGTATTTATAAATGGACAGAAACTCAAATCATTTCCCATGAAAACTGGAACAAGACAAGTCTGTCCACTCTCACCTCTCTTGTTCAATATTGTGTTGGAAGTCCTAGCACAGGCAATTAGACAAGATAAGGAAATCAGGGGTATTCAAATAGGAATAGAGGAAATCAAGTTATCCTTCTTTGCTGATGATATGATCCTATACCTTGAAAATCCAAGATAATTTGTCAAAAACCTGTTTGCACTGATAAAGGACTTTGGGAAAGTCTCAGGGTACAAAATAAATGTGCAAAAGACAGTTGCATTCCTTTACACCAACAACAAGCAGGCAGAGATCCAAATAAAAAGCACTATCCCATTCACTATAGCCACCAAAAAAAAAGAGAAAAGAAATACATCAGCATTTCATAACCAGAGAAGTGAAAGACATTTTGTAATAATGAAAATTACAAAACACTGCTTAAAGAAATCCAAGAAGACACAAATAGAAAAATATTCCATGCTCAAGGATAGGAAGAATCAACATTGTTAAGATTTCCATCCTACAGATTCAATACAATACCCATTCAGTTACCACCATCATTCTTTTCAGACCTGGAAATGATAATACATAAATTCATATGGAGACTTAATTGACCATAAATAGGTAAAACAATCCTTAGCAAAAGAAACAAAGCAGGAGGTATCACAGTTCCAGACTTCAAACTTTACTACAAGGCTACAGTAATCAAAACAGCCTGGTATTGGTACAAGATCAGACACAAAGACCAATGGAAAATGGTAGAGATTCCAGAAGCAATGTTTCAATTCCTCAACCAACTCATTTTTGACAAAGCCTCCAACAGCAACCACTGGGGAAAGGAGAACCCATACAGTAAATGGTGCTGGGAAAACTGGCTGACCACACACAGAAGATTAAGATAGGACCCCTACCTATCACCATACACAAAAATTAACTCTAAATGGATCAAAGACATGAATGTAAAACCTCAAACTATAAGAATCTTAGAAAACGCAAGAGACACCCTTATGAAAATTGGAACTGGTATCCAATTCCTATTCAGAACACTGAAGACCAATACCTTAAGAAACAAATAGACAAGTGGGACCTCATCAAATTAACAAGGCTCTACAAAGCAAAAGAAACCATAAAGAGAGCAGGGAGACAGCTCACATAATGGGAAAATATATTTGTCAACTGTTTGTCTACAAAGATCTAACATCTAGGATCTGCAACAAACTCAAATGTGCTGAAAGGAAAACAAACAAACAAACACACAGCTCCTTTAAAAAGTGGGCAAAAGACATGAATAGACACTTTTCAACAGAAGATATACAGACAGCCAAGAGAAACATGAAAAGTGCTCAGTCTCACTCATCATCAGAGAAATGCAAATAAAAACCACATTGAGATAACACCTAACCCCTGTAAGAATAGCCATCATTAATAAAACAAACAACAACAGATGCTGGTGAGGAGAAAAAGGAATGCTTCTACACTGTTGGTGGGAATGCAAACTCGTGAAACCTCTTTGGAAGACAGTGTGGTGATTCCTGAAAGAACTAGAAATTGACCTTCCATATGACCCAGCAATTCCCCTATTGTGACTATACCCAGAGGAACTCAAATCATTCTACAACAAAAGATACCTGCACACAGATGTTTGTTGCAGCTCTATTCACAATAGCAAAAACATGGAACCCACCGTGCTGCCCATAGAAACTGGACTGGATTTTAAAAATGTGGTACATATACACGATGGAATATTATGCAGTCATAAAGAAGGACAAATATATGGACTTTGCAGCACCTTATATAGATTTGGAGTCAATCATACTCAGTGATTTATCACAGAAACAAAGAACGATGTTTCATATGTTCTCATTCATAAATGGACCTTGACTAATTCTAATGCTATAAGAAAGTGATTGACAGTAGTGAAAAACTGTCAGGGGAGGGGGGATGGATTGGCAGTTGAGGTAACCTGCTAGGGGAAGGAAGGGCATACCTCATCACCAAGGGTACCTGCATAATCAATGTTTATATATCTAACCCTGAAATGGACCCCACATCTTTATAATAAAAATTTAAAAAATAAAATTAACAACACATACTATATTTTAGATTCAGAAAACTCATAAAACATCAAATAGCAAAATTTAATTTAAAAATTTACAGCTGGGCATGTATATTATTAATTTTAAGTGAACTTTGTTAAAAGTAGCAATAGCAACATTGCAATAAGTGACAATTTGTATAACATTTATTGGTAAAATATATTGACTAATCAATGTAGATAAAGAAGCTGTAAGTTTTCAGTTTATTCTCAAATTTGTCTTTTGAATCACATAACATATCATCACTATGTTGACCTATCATACTACTTGAAAGACAATCTTTCAATTTGTCATACTGCAAGTTGTTTAATTTTTTATTCACTACAACTTTATATACTGCTATTAATATATTTTCACCAATATTTGGTCGTTTGTTGTCTGAGTAATAAATTCGGCTACTAAATATTTTTATGACTTTTTACTTAATTTGATTTTTTAAAAGAAAAACATTACTTGTTTTAAAAAAGCTAACAGTCCTTTAATAAAAATATAAGCATGCCATTAATGAATAATCTCATTAAAGCAGTAATAAAAAGTCTTCTGTCAAAGATGTGCACAGAACCCTGATGACCTCCTTTCTGAATTCTTCTAAACATATTTTTAAAAGATCATTACCAATTTTACTCAAATTATTTCATAAAATTAAAGAGGATGTGATACTTTCAAACTGATTCTAAAAAGTCAGAAAGTGGGATTCATACCAGGGATGTGAAAATGTTTCAACAAATACAAATCAATAAATACAGCACATCACATTAAAAGAACCAAAGTAGAAACATATTATCATTGCACTAGGTGATGAAAAAGAATTTGACAAAATTCAACATCCCTTTATAATGAAAACTCTCAAAAATTAGATTTAAAAGAAACATAACACAGAACAATGGAGTCCAAATATGGCAAACTCACAGCCAACATCATACTGAACTGAGAAAAAATTAAGAATTTTTTTCTCTAAAATCTAAAGCAAGACAATGTTGCCCACTTTTACTCAACTTAGTACTAGAAGTCATAACCACAACAATTAGACCAAAGGAATAATAATAATAAAGGGCATCCAAATTGATCAAGAAGTAGTAAAATTATCTTGTTCACAGATGACACTGTCCTATATTTAGAGACACCTAAAGACTCCATAAAAAAAAACTATTAAAGATAAATAAAATTAGTAAACTTGAAGGGTACAAAACCAAGATACAAAATCAACAATTTTATATATACCAACTACTAATAAACTAAGAAACTAATATAACATACTTGAGAGTAAATTTAACCAAAAAAGTTAAAAAACGCTACAAGGAAAATTATAAAGCCATGATACAATAAATCAAAGAGCCCCCCACCACTGAAGATGGCTGATTAGAGGCTTTCCCTGTGCCTCACCTGTCCAAACATTGTGAAATAGTGTGAAAAGATCACAGTGAGCCCCATTTCAAGAAGATAAATGGATATTAATCAAAATCACAAAGTACATCCCAGATCTCAGGGAAAGAGTGGGTGAGCAGCCCCTGCAACAGCACTCTGCAGAGGAAAGTGAGTGAGACCCTGCAACACAGATGGGACTGAAGACTCCTTTCTGAGATATACCTTCCCATCAGGGATCTGTTTAACCCAGACCATGGAAGAACATCCCATTTCTCCTAGTCCTGGAGCTGTCTGAGGGGAAAGACAAGAGTCAGTGGGAGGAAAAGACAGTGAAGCCATAGGTGTTCTCCCAAGTTTGGATTGGTGAGAGAGACATAATTTTTTACCCAGAATTGGTGTTTTGGTAACAACTACCACAGCAGGCATTTCAGTCTACAACCACAGACAAGGCTTATTTCTCTGGAGTGGAGGAGGGGCTTTTCACAGCTGGAGCAGGGCAGGGAGTGTGGAGATCATGCCAGGGTTTTGAGATGGATCTTGACTGGAAGCAGCAGTAGACTCATCAATGCTGTATTTCTCTCCAAGGAAGACAGGCAGGGAAGATACCAGCAGACAGGGGAAGATTTGCCACCCAGAATTTGTCTCTGTGTGTCACTGCCTGGATACCTCCCTCTGCCCTGTCCCTCCAGGTGATAGCAGCAAGGGTTCCACCAACATTGAGTAGCACCCAGAATAACATCTTAAATGAAATGAGCTGAGCAGACAGCCTGCATTGCCATATTCCAGAACCTGCCATCTAAACTAAAAGAGAGTTACTGTAGCCACAGAATCTTATGAACAGTGGATCACACAGCCAGTGTCAGTTTTAAAACCTGGAACTGTTCAGTAACCAAAACTACTAAGAGCCTCACCCTCCCTTCCAGACCAGTTGGGGCAGCATGCTCCAGCAATACTAAAGAAAAGGAAGTAACCCACTTATTCACATCTGGGAAAATAGTATAAGTGTCATGAAGCCAGCAGGAGAAACTTCAACCTTCTGCACTTGAGACAGCAACCTGTGCAATAGTAGAGTTCCTGCTCATGTGGTTTCTTCCTGATAACAAGACCCGAAGCCAAGATTATCTCCATGACCTGGGATTGGGCTGCTGGTGCCATTGTGGGTGTCATAGCTTGCCCCTTTAGTCTGTCTGAAAAGTGTGCCCTTCCTGTACCAAGAATCAGGTTACCCCATTTGAACAAACTCAGATTAATAGCTAAAGCTGAACCACCCTCCCTGTGTAGCAATTCTTATGCAAGGAGGGACCCTGTGTTCCATGCCCTAGCACACCCAATCACCTACAGTGGAAACTTAAATAACAAGGGACAGAGTCCTTGGTACTGTGGTGCTCTCTCTGCTCAATGCTCAATGCCCAGATGTATACCCAGGTTCCTTGAGCTCCCACTCTTCTAGACTAGGAGTTTAGGTCACTCTTCCCTTCCTGAGCAGTGAACTTGAGGCAGCAGAGATCCCCTAACACCTTGCTGAGATACACATATGAGCACTCAAACTGCTCTTTAGATACTGTGCTGGAACGCGTGTCTATGTGTACCATTGGTGGAACTATAGGTGATCTCGCCTAGTTTGGCCCAGCTCATCTTGGTTCATCCCTCTCCAATGCAGGACTAGGAGCTCAGACCAAAGTGCAGTCTGCAGACCTGCTTACTGCTGAGACCACAGAGAGCTACTTTCAGTAAACAAGTATCAAGTAAACATCTATGCACTTGACAGCAGTAAACTCTTACCCATAGGTGCCACCTGCTGGCCTGGAGGTTGAGCAGTACAACACAATAGGTAATTTGCAGACACCAGCACGCAGCACTGAGAAGCAATATAAGCCTCCTGGGACACTTGCCACCAAGCCAACTTTCTTTTTTCTTTTTCATTGAGTTGGAGTCTCACTCTGGCACCCAGACTGGAATGCAGTGGCCGCTTCCGGCCACCGCAGCCTCGACCTGCTGGGCTCCAGCGATCCTTCCACCTCAGTCTTCCAAGTAGCCGAAATTACAGGCATGTGCTACCACATGAGGCTGATTTTTTGATTTATTGTAGAGATGAGGTCTCGCTGACCAGGCAGGTCTCGAACCCGCGGGCTCAGGCAATCCACTCACCTCAGCCTCCCAAAGGCGCGGGATTACAGGTTGAGCCACCGAGCCCAGCTGCAAGCCAACTTTCACACTCACTGTCCCATTGTTACAATTTTTTCCTGGGAAAGCCTAATTACACAGGCTAAATATTTCAAAGGAATTTGTATAACATATCCACCATAGTCCATATGGATGAGAAAGAATCAGAGAAACAGCTCTGAACGCATTAAAAAAGAGTGCTAACCCTCCAAGGAGGCACACCAGCTTTTCAATAACAGACCTTAATCAAGATAAAATCCCTGAAAGTCAGATAATGAATTTAGAATATTGATTATCAAGAAGCCACTCAAGTTGTAAGAAAAAACTGAAAACCAACAGAAAGATCTTAGCACAATGATTCAGGAAGTGAAAGGAAATACCAACAATAATGAAAGAAAAGCAGAGCTAAAGAACTCAATTATGGAGATACAAAACATCGTATAAAACACAGTGAAAAGCACTTGCAGTAGGCTAGACCAAGTGGAAGAAATACTCTCAGAGCTAGAAGGTAGTACTTTTGAATTTACTGAGTCAGATAGAAATAAGGAAAAAATAATTAAGAATGTGAAAACTGTTGAGAAATATGGGGTTACACAAACAGTCCAAACTTACAAATCATAGGCATGCAAGAGGGAGAATAATTTAAATAAAATGTTTGAAAAAACATATTTGAGGAAACAAATCAAAATAATTTCCCTGGTCTTGGGAGAGTTATAGATATCCAGATACAAGAAGTTAAAAGAGCACCTGCAAGATACATCACAAGAAGAAATTCACCCAGTTGTACTGTTGTCAGGTTCTCCAATCAATGTGAAATAAAATATGCTAAGAGCACCGAGAGAGAAGCACCGAGAGAGAAGCACAAAATTAAGTATTTAATTATAAATAAAGGAGAAATAAAGTCTTTTCCTGACAAACTTAGTCTAAGAGAATTTGTCTCCACTTACATGGCTCTAAAAAAGGATGCTAAAAATAGTTTTAAACATGGAAACAAAATGACTCTCACTATCATGAATGATCACATATGTACAAAGCTATAGAGCCTATGAAGCAGCCACACATTTAAATACCCAATGAAGACAGCTTACAGCACCATGGCAGTAACAATGCCACATATAACAATATTGACCCTAAATATAAATTGTCTAAATGCCTTAATTAAAATAATCAGAGTGGTAGTCTGAATAAAACAAAATAAATCAACAAGAAACATAATACAAGACCCAATCATATCCTACCTACAAGAGAACCAGCTATTGACCAAAGACATTATGGACTCAGAGAAAATGGGTGGGAAAAGTTATATCAGGTGAATGGAAAATTTAGCAGAAGTAACAATTTTCATATCAAATAACTCAGTCATTAAAACCAAGAAAAATAAAAAATAAATAAAGAAGAGCTTTGTATAATGATAAATAATGCAATTCAACAAAAAAGATTTCACTATGCTAAACATACACATTCAGCACTAAAGGATCCAAATTCATGAAGAAAACACTACTTGTCCTTAGAATACATATTGATAGCAATACAATAATAGTGGGTAATTTCAACACCCTATTTACATCACTGGACAGATTACCAAAGCAGACAATTAACAAAGAAATATTGGACTTAAACTGAACTACTGACCAAATGGACTTAACAAACATTTACTAGAACTTTCTACCCCCAAATTGCAGAATATACATTCTTCTTATCTCTGAAAGGAATGTTCTATATAATAAACCATATGCTTGGCTATAAAGCAAGTCTCAGCATTTTATTTTATTTTATTTTTATTTTTTATTTATTTTTATTTTTTTATTTTTTTAATTTTTTTTGAGTTGGAGTCTCATTCGGTCGCCCAGACTGGAGTGCAGTGGCCACTCCCAGCCACCACAGCCTTGCCTGCTGGTCTCCGGCGATTCTTCCACCTCAGCCTTCCAAGTAGCCGGAATTACAGGCATGCACTACCACGCCCGGCTGATTTTTTTTTATTTATTGTAGAGATGAGGTCTCGCTGCCCAGGCGGGTTTCGAACCCGCGGGTTCAGGCAATCCACTCACCTCAGCCTCCCAAAGGCACGGAATTGCAGGCTGAGCCACCGAGCCCAGCCTAAGTCTCAGCATTTTAAAACTTCAAAATTATATGAAGCATCTTGGACCACAGTGAAATAAATTTTGACTAAGACATATTAAGAGAAACTGCCCAAACTACACGAATATATGGAAATGGATCAACTCAAGCTTGAAAGACCCTTGGGTAAACAATGAAATTGAGGTCGTTTTTGACCAAGCCATCAATAACCACTGGGGAGATGAGGCCATGTTATCAAATGGTGCTGGGAAAACTGACTGGCCACATACACATATACAAGCATAAACTCTAAGAGGATAAAAGACCTAAAAGTAAAGCATCAAACTATGAGAATTTTAAAAGAAAAGACATTCCTAGGGATCCCTTAAGAGGAAGCGGCAGAGGACAGTTGCTCCCAGCACCTGGCCCAGACCACCACCTGTGGCAGAAGGAACCATGGAAAGGGCATGATGAAGAAATTTGGAGATGACCCTTGCCACTGGTGAGGAGACACTGACTGCTCCCCTTTTCTCTGTCCTGGGACCAGCTGGAGACCTGCATTGACCTCCCTGACTCTGTTCGGACTCCAACCTGGGACCCAGAGGTGATCTTCCCATTCTTCTGGGATTGACCATGGTTAATCCAGAAAACAAATTTTAGGAGTTGACAAGGAGAGATAGACACCCCATCCCCATTCTGGACCAGGCACAGACACATCAGATCTGAATGGGGGACTTGGTGGCAGGATCAGCAGCAGCAGAGAAGTTGGGTGAGTCCAGATCTGATTTATGTTCCTCCTACAACAGTTCATGAGCTAAGGGCCAACTAATCACCCTTCACCAAGATCTGAGGGGAGGGGCTGAAGACCAGAGCCCACTCCCTACTGCAGCAGCAGTCAGAGCCTCTGGTGGTTCTTGGGAAATTAACCTAAATTTCTAAAAATTGTCACAGAGGGAACTGTTTATCTGTCCAAAAACCACCACAGAGGTAACTATTTATCTGTTTTGTTTTTGTTTCCTTTTTTGTTTTTTAGTTTTTCTATTTGCAGGTGGGTATTTTTGAGGACAAGTGCATCATCAGGATTTTTTGTTTGTATTTTTTCTTGTTTTTTTCTTTGTTGTATTTTTGTTTGTTTGTTGGTGTGACTGTTTTCTTTCTCCTTCTCCTCTGTCTTCATCTTTCTTTAATCTCCCTTCTTCCTTTTTATGTTCTTCCCTTTTACTTATCTAAGTTTGCTCTTGAGGGTATACATACACCAACACTGCATGGACAGATTGTAAGATGTTGGGAAGTGGGTTCCAGGGTCCCCCAACACATGTCAGTGGATGCTGTAATCTACAGATAGATGCTGAACCACAGCTTCTCTCATCACACCTTTACTCAAATCTCAAAACTGCAAAAAGCACAGCCCACCATCCCAAGTCCAACTTTAAAACTGAACACAGATAATCTATATAAGTAAGAATAGAGGATTGAGCAAACAGGAGTGAAAGCCATCCATATTCAGTGAATAACTGAATTAAACAATGAGAAGAAAGGGGGAGAACAACCATCACAAATGAAGATGAATCAAAGGAAGGACTCAGTTCTGATAGAGACCTTTGGAAAGACAACACCTGGGAATACAGACTTTGGAACTCAAACAATGAAGAGTCTCCAAAATGACTGGTCACAAACTACAAACACAGAGATCAAGACATTAACAGAGAGAATGGATAGAAGCAAGAGAGGCAAGAAGAAATAATAACAAGAATAAAGTAAGTATAAAAGAAAAACCCAAAGGGCAGCAAGAGGGAAAGATCAGATAACTGAGATTATGGCAATAAAGAATACAGTAAAAAAAATAAATAAATAACAAAATGACAAGCATGGAAAGCAGAATTAACCAAGCAGAAGTAAGAATTTCAGAGATTGAGGACCAAAATATGGAACTAACTCAAACTGTTAAAAACATAGTAAAGAAGGAACAAACCTCCAAGATGTGGGCAATTATATCAAGATGTTGATCCTAAGTTTAATTCACTTCTTGGGGACGATAGAGAAACAGAGACCACCCTGGAGTAAACATTCCATAAAATCATCTAATAAAACTTTTCTCATCTCATCTGAGATGTGACTATTCAAACAGAAGAGATTAAGAGAACCCTTGAAAGACATCAAATGAGAAGACTAACTCCAAGACACAAAGTACTCTGCTTACATAAAATAATTATAAAATAAAAAAAATTAAAGGACAGCAAGAAAAATGTTCAGATTATTTGCTGATAAGATAAATTAGAATAGCAACAGACTTATCTACAGAAATATTGCAGCTAGGAAATGCAAGAGGCCAATCTTCAAAGTAATCAAGATAAACAATTTCAACCAAGAATTTCCTACCCTGCTAAATTAAGCTTCATTAGTGATGAAGAATTAAAATACATCGCAGATATTCAATCCCAAGAGTTTACACCACCACCAGACCGACTCCATAGGAAATGCTTAAGAAAATAATAAACACAGAAATAAAAAAAGAATGATCACACTCTAGTCCCAAGAATACAGGAAAAATATTGAAAACACACACCTATACCAACTGAAATATCTAAAGAAACCCACCAAAAAAACCAACAACAACAAACTCTATAAAACCTCATGACCAAGATAAAATCTCACATCTCAATAATTAGCCTGAATATGAATGGACTAAATGCACCACTGAAGAGACATAGAATGGAAAACTGGTCTTAAAAAATATAAGGTGCCTGGGTGCAGTGGCTCAAGTCTGTAATCCCAGCACTTTGGGAGACCAAGGAGAGAGGATTTCCTGAGTCTAAGGATTTGAGACCAGCCTGGAAATCTTGGGGATAACTTGTCTCTACAATAATTTTTTAAAAATATTAGCCATGCATGGTGGCACATACCTATGTTCCCAGCTATGTGGAAGGCTAAGGTAGAAGAATCACCTGAGCCCAGCAGGTCAAGGTTGCAATCAATAGCCATGAGAGTGCCACTGCACTCCAGCCTGGGTGACAGAGTGAGACTCTGACTCAAAAAAAAAAAAAGATGCAACAATGCACTGTATTCAGGTGATTCATCTCACCAGAATGGACACTTACAGACTCAAAGTAAGAAGATAAAAAACAATTTTTTCAGGTGAACAGAACACAAAATAAAGCAGGAGTTACAATCTTAATATTAGATAAAATTTTCTTTCAGTTATCAAAATTTTTAAAAGATACAGGAGGTCAACACATAATGATAAAAGGTTCCACTCATCAGCAAGAAGTATCCATTCTAAATATACATACATTGATCATAAGAACACCAGCCTTTACAAAGTAGCTTCACAGTAATCCAAAAGGAGACACTGACTGAAATTCTATCATAGTTGGGGACCTAATAACCTCACTAACAACCCTAGATAGATCATGGAGGCAAAAATTCAAACAGGAGATCTGGGACATGAAGCTTACCCAAATGGACTTAATAGATACCTACAGAACAATCCACCCAACAGCCACAGAATATGCATTATACACATCACCACATGGAATGTACTGCAAAATCAACCACATCATTGGACATAAATCAAGAATATACTACACCCACAGGACTGATATATGGCCATGCACCTTCTCAGATCACAGTGGAATAAAAATAAATATCAGCACCAAGAATGCTATCCCAATACTCACAAAGGCATGGACACTAAAAAACACAATGCTGAACAACTTCTGGGTCAACACAGAAATCAAAGAAGAAATTAAAAGATTTCTGGAAACAAATGAGAATAAATCCCATCTTACAAAAATCTTTGGGATACCACGAGAGCAATACTGAGAGGGGAACCATTTCTTTATGAACACACATCAAGAAAATGCAAAAATCACAACTTGACAACTTATCAAACCACCTAAGGAAACTGGAAAGACAAGACTACCAAAACTCTAACTTCTGCAAAATAATGTAGATCACCAACGTAAAAGCTGAAATATAGGTCATAGAAGATAAAATATCATAGAAAAATTTAATAAAACAAAAAACTGGTTCTTTGGAAGGATAAACAAGGTTGATGAATGCTGATTCAGATTGACAAAGAGATAAAAAGTCCAAATAAACACAATAAAAAATGCAAAAGATCAAATCACAGTGGACCCTGAAGAAATTAAAAAAAAAAAATTAGAGATTACTATGCATATCTCTATGGAAGGAAACTTAAAACCTAAATGAAATGCAGGTCTTCTTGACATAACACAATCTCCCAGCTTTGAAATAAGAAGAAATTGGGACCTTAAATAACCCAATAACAATCCAGAAAATAGACTTCATCATAGAGGAAACTATCCATCAAGAAAAAAAGTCCTGGACCAGTTGACCTTCCAGTGAATGTTGCAGTAACTTGGATAGATTTAGAGTCTGTAATACTCAGTGATCTATCACAGAAACAAAGAATTGAGTACCACATCTTCTCACTCATAATACTATCAAAAAAGGAAATGGCAGTTGTAGGAAACTGCCAGGGAGAGTGGGGGCACACTTACTCAATAAGTGTGATCTCAAACCTGGTGACATGGGGACAAAAGTGAGGCCCAAACTTCACCTGTACAGTGACAATTTGTATACCTAATTCTGAATAATTCCCCATAACCTTAAAATAAAAGTTAAAAAAATCCTAGAAGAAAATGTAGGAAACACACTTATGTACATTGGGGTAGGCAACCAATTTTTTAATCAAATTCCATAGTGAATTCCATGAAAACTATTATAGATCAGTGGAAACTCATCAAACTAAAAAGCTTCTGCACAGCAAAACAAATGAAGAAAGTGGGGAGAAAACCCATAGAATAGGAAAAAAATATTAGCTCATTATATATCTGAAAAGGGCCTAGCATCCAGAATCTATAAGGAACTCAAATGATCAAAAAGGAACAAACAAAAGCATAAAAACCAAACAGCTCTCTTAAAAAACAGGCAAAGAACATTAATAGACACTTCTCAAAAGAAGATTTGAATGCTTAGCCTCACTAATCATCAGAAAAATGCAAATCAAAATCATCCTAAGATACCACCTAACTCCAGCAAGGATGGCCGTTATTAAAAAAAAAAAATTAAAAAACATGATGGTGAGGATGGGAACAAGATGCAACGGCATAGATGGACTTGTGAGATTCTCCAAATGTGAGTTCCCAAAAAGATTCTTGCTTTTCTTCCCCCATCCCCCAGTCCACCACCAGCTGTGCTGGTCCAAGGCCCAGGGACCTTTGGTCCCATGCAGGGCCGGATATTGTGGCCCCCTGTTGCTGCTGTTCCACTGCGTGCATGTGAGTCTTGGGTCCCAGCTCCCACCCTGGCTACATCGTCTCCTGCCTGGCACCCAGCACCAAGCTGCTGGTCACTCAGGGAGGCTCCGGGTGCCAGCCCCTCAGAGACACCAGTCCCATTCTTGGCTGAAGTACCCTGTGGAGGGCCCAGGGCTACTCTCACCACTCACCACCTGCCCTTTGGAGCTTTGGAGCTCTGGAGCTCTGGGCCCACCCTGTCTGAGGCACTCAGCACGTGACCCCAAGCTGGGGGACCAGACAAGTGGAGAGAAACGAATCTGCAAAAACTGCCTCGGCCATTCTCCAGGCAGAGACTTCCATTGCCCTGCCCACCTATCAACAAACCCTACCTCAGTTCCTAAGACAATGTCGTGAAAAAGGAGACAAAGCCCCATCCCTATGCTGAATCAGACAAAAACAATGCCCAGGCAGCTGACTAAAAAACAAACAAAAAAACCCAAACTGTGAGTAAATCTAGCTGCCTGCAACAAAAACAAAGGGGAGAGGCCAGAGATCAGAGTTTAAGTGACTTTAGTCTGATCATTTATTTTGACTTATGATTTTATCATTTTGACTGTTTGTTTTGATCACGTTTGTTGTTTGCCTTCTGACTTACACTGTTTCTTGATTTTATTGGTCTATCTCTGTGTAGTTATCAGTATTCTTTTTATTTATACTTCTGTGTAATCTTTATTACAATAATAAAAGGACTCATAACCAAAATAAAAAAGAAAAAGAAAATATAACATATAAAAAATGTTCACTAGACACATCCTTCCATAAGTTACTCAATAGTGTATGATCATCATTTAACTACAATCTTGAGTAAGATAGAATAGACTAACAATTGTGGCAACATAACAATTTACTGTATGGACAACACATGTAAATACTTTATAAACAATTCTGTTCATTAAAACAAATGAATTTACATAGCCTAAATAATCCTTCAAATTTTACTGTATGCTCCCTAGCTAAAACAGGTTACAAACATTCAAGCGTTTCTGTTCTTCTGATAGTGGTATACATGTGCAAACAGCTTTCTGCAGTTTTCAAATCTGTTTGATTATTTATTAAACATAAACTTACAATATACACATTTTAAGAGAGTAATTATCTTTGCTTTAATATCTATGAAAATATTTCTTATTTATATTATATCTAATTACAGTTATGGCTTGTAAGTATTGATACTATGATGATGCATCAAGATATTAATAGTCTGGCCTCATTTTCTCATTAAAATGTAAGTAGTAAGACAAATGATTTCTAAAACTCTCAATGATTGTCATTATTTCCATGGAACAATATGTCATCCTGAGCACTCACTTCACATAGAACTTTCAATAATACTCAATGTGAGTCACAGAAAACCTCTTCACTTTGATCTTTTAAAGGACATTACATATCAGTATTCTTCATTCTCCATGAAAAACATGAGATTACTGCTGGTGGCCTACTATAAAAGGACATTTCATAGCTCTAATGTACCAACAACTGACCCCATTCTTTTACAGACACTATGAATAAAGGCATAGCATCATGTGAATTGCGTTACAATAATACTGTTTGCTTTTCAAAATATCCTCAAATTCTGTCAATGCACAAGCAAAAGTATACAGGGAATATACTTATGTGTTCCTAAAAACAAAAACCATCTTCTAATGCCATTTAATATGTGATATTTGTTTCAACTTGACTTTTCTGTAAATAAGTTTTTATATAAATTGCACCTGTAAAGTTTTCAATCTGAATTCCTTAGTGTTCGGAATGGCACATATTTTGACCAAAGGCCACCTGACCCACACTCTTTAAATTTGTAGATTCTGTAGAATGCATTAATGTCAAATAAAGTTTTTGGTGGTTGATGTCTTTAGACATTTTTTACATTTGTACATCCAAAAGATCTGTGGTTTAAGTAAAAATAATGGTACTCTTTACATCTGTAAATTTCTTACCATGTCTCTATAGTTTATAACTTGATATACAATTTTCAAGTCATTATAGATACTGAAAATTTAGAGTATAAATTCTCTGATGTTGAGAAAACAGAATAACAGTGAAAAGGTTTACCCCATTCTGCTCTTCTATAGGGAATCCCTAAATATAGATGCTCATAAGTAAACCAAGTATTGAATGAAAGCTAAAGACTATCACATTACTCTCATTTATGTAGTTTTATCTCAGTATGGATTATCACCAAATCCAGCAGCTTGTGTATGAGAGCAAAAGTCTTACCATATTTCTTACATTTGTAGAGATTCTCTCCAGTATGGATGATCATGTGTACAGCAAATCCATTGTGAGAGTAAAGGACTTTGCCATATTCTTCACATATGTAGGGATGCTCTCCAGTATGGATGGTCTTGTGGTCTGTAAATACTTTACAAGAGTGAAAGACTTTCCACATTCTTCACATTTGCAGTTTCTCTCCAGTATGGCTTCTCATATGTATAGCAAATCGTTTGAGAGCAAAATGCTTTGCCACATTTGTAGGATTTGCTCCAGTATGGATTATCTTGTGTCCAGCAAATCCTTTATAAGGGCAAAAAGGTCAGCCATAATTTTCACAATTGTAGGATTTCTCAACAGTATGCATTCTGACATGTCAAGTAAATAGAGAGAGTGAAAGACTTTTCCACATATTCACATTTGTAGGGTTTCTTTCCAGTATGGATGGTCCTCCTCGAGATGTAAAGGCAAATGTACAGCAAATCCATTGTGAGAGTGAAAGGCTTTGCCACATTCTTTAACCTTGTAGGGTTTCTCCCCAGTATAGATGGTCTTTTGTCCAGAAAATCCTTTATGAGAGCAAAAGGTTTTGCCACACGCTTCACATTTGTAGGGTTTTTCAACAGTATGGATCTTGACATGTTGAGCAAATAGTGAATGAGAGTGAAAGGTTTTTCCACATATTTCACATTTTTAGGGTTTCTATCCAGTATGGATTGTCTTATGTCCAGCAAATTCTCCTCGAGATTGAAAGGTTTTGCCATGTATTTCACATTTGTAGGGTTTCTATCGAGTATGGATCACTGTATGTTGAGTTAGGTGTGAACAAGAAAGGCTTTGCCACATTCTTTACACTTGTAGGCTTCCTCCCCAGTATGGATGGTCTTATGTCCAGCAAATCCTTCATAAGACTGAAAGGCTTTGTCACACTCCACATTTGTAGGCCTTCTCAACAGTATGGATCTTGACATGTTGAACAAGTAGTGAATGAATATGAAAGGTTTTTCCACATATTTCAAAATTTGTAGGATTTCTCTCCAGTATGGATTGTCTTGTGTCCAGCAAATTCTCCTCAAAAGTGAAAGGTTTTGCCACATTATTCACATTTGTAGGGTTTCTCCCCAGTATGGATGGTCTTATGTCCAGCAAATCCTTTATGCGAGTGAAATGCTTTACCACACTCTTCACATTTGTAGGGATTCTCAACAGTATGGATCTTGACATGTCGAGCAAGTAGTGAATGAGAGTGAAACGTTTTCCCACATATTTCACATATGTAGGATTTCTCTCCAGTATGGATTGTCTTATGTCCAGCAAGTCCTCCTCGAGATTTAAAGGCTTTGCCACATTCTTCACATTTGTAGGGTTTCTCCCCAGTATGGATGACCTTATGACCAGCAAATCCTTTATGAGAGTGAAAGGCTTTGCCACACTCTTCACATTTCTATGGTTTCTTAACAGTATGGATCTTGACATGTTGAGCAAGTAGTGAATGAGAGTGAAAGTTTTTTCCACATATTTCACATTTGTAGGGTTTCTCTCTAGTATGGATCACCGTATGTCTAGTAAGGTGAGAACAACAGAGAAAGGCTTTGCCACATTCTTCACATTTGTAGGGTTTATCTTCAGTATGGATTCTTTGATGTTGAATAAGACTTGAGTACCAATGAAAGGCTTTGCCACATTCTTCACATTTGTAGGGTTTCCACTATGGATGACCATATGTTGAGCAAGGTCTGAACGAGTGTGAAAAGCTTTACTACATTCTTCACATTTGTAGGGTTTCTCTCCAGTGTGGTATCTTTGATGTTGAATAAGATTTGAGTACTGATGAAAGGCTTTGTCACATACTTGACATTTGTAGGGTTTATGTGCAGTATGTGTTCTCTGATGATGAATAAGATATGAATACTAAGTAAAGGCTTTATCACATTCTGCACATTTATAGAGATTCTCTCCACTATGAATTTTCTGATGCTGTGAATGACATGAGTAATAGCTAAGGGCTTTGCCACATTTTTCACTTTTGAAGGCTCTCTCTCCTCTATGGATTCTTTTATGTCTACCTAGATAAGATGATTTCCTAAATGCTTTCGCATATATATTGTATACATTTCCTCCAGTATTTTTTTGATGTTGACAATTTGAGGACCAGTTAAACGTTTTGCCATATTCATGTTTGAAAGCCATTTCAGAAATATGGATACTCTGGTGGATAACAAATTTGGAATGTTGATGAGAAACTTTCCCATTCTTGTTACATTTGTAATGGTTATCCATCTGCCCTTCACACTCATGCACACTTTCCCAAGATTTTTTTTTTCAGTTGGAGTCTCACTCTGTTGCCCAGACTGGAGTGCAGTGGCTGCTCCTGGCCACTGCAGCCTCAACCTGCTGGGTTCTGGTGATCCTTCTGCCTCAGCCTTCCAAGTAGCTGGAATTACAAGCATGTGCTATCACACCCAGCTGATTTTTTTATTTATTGTAGAGATGAGTTTTGCTGCCCAGGCTGGTGTTGAACCAGCGGGCTCAGGCAATCCACTCACCTCAGCTTCCCAAAGGCGCAGGATTACAGGCTGAACCACCGAGCCTGGCTCCCAAGATTTTTTTAAGCATAAGTTCTTAAGGCTAAATTTTCCATATATTCCCACTGACACCTTTGAAAGTGAGTCTTCTATGCTTTTCTCTGGCAAAAGGACCTCAGTGTAATGAGAAGTCACACCTGGAGTTTTGGCTGATGTGCTGTGTCTCTTCATTTCCCAGGGCTCTTTTCTTTGCTCCAGACGCATGATCAGGTCTGGCTTAGAGACAGCAAGTCCTAGAAAAAACAAGTTTCTGTGGTTCTCTAACATCATGTTCTTGTAAAATATCTTCTGAGTGGCATCAAGGAATAACCACTCCTCTTGAGAGAATTCTATGGCCACATCCTTGAATGTCAATAACCCCTGAGAGCCAGCCATTTTTTTTCCTCCTACTTCTCTGGGATTTCTTCTCAGATGAGATTATCTAATCAATTCACACCTGACTGGGGCTTCTGAACACATGATCCACTCTTGGCCCAAGGGAGCCCCTTTGGCTGTGATGCAGCCTTCATTTAACCTTGCAGATGAGAGAGCGATGGGGCTTGGACCAGTCACCCCCTCAGACCACGTGCCTCCAACGGGGGTCAGATTCTTCCCACAGCCCTCCTGGGTCCTGAACACCTGGAGGGCAGGGCTCATGTCCCATCTTCCAGGAGTCCAGACGTCCTCCCTATGGACTCCTAGGACCTGCTGGTCACAAGACAACAGTGGCTGAAGCGAAAACTCAAGATTCTCTCCGAGATGATTCAGCATTTCCTGCTATCAGTATTCTTTAGGGAATCTTTCTTATGTGTCTTTTTTTCACTTCTTTATAGTCTTGTGTCTCTCTCTCACCTGATAGTTGGTATGTATGTCTGTTTTCCCTCTCGCCCTTCTCTCTTTCTATCTTCCTATTGACCCCCCCTTCCCCATTACTTTCCTCTTTTATAGCCCCCTTCTTAATCTAGAAACCAAGACTACATACTGCTGAATGGACAGATTGTAAGGCAGAGGGAAATAGGTTCCAGTGAGCTCATACACCTGTTTGTGGATGCTAGAATCAGCAGATACATTCTGAACCACAGCTTCCCTCTCAATTTAGCCTCAAAATTGCAAAAAGTAGATTGCAGCCTACACTCCAACCTCAAAAGTGAACAAAGCCAGAAGACCCTCATAAGGAAGAACAGGATAGTGCAGAAGAGAAATAAAAGCAACCCCACCTTCCCTCAAAAACAGAATTAAAGAAGGGAAGGGAAAGGGGGAGAGAGAGAAAAATGTATACAAATGAAGAAAAACCAAAAGAAGAGTATGGTCTCTCCCAGACCACTGTGAGGGGAGACACTGAGAAAACTGACTTCAGAATGCAAACAATGAAGAGCCCCAAGAATGAAGGATTTCAAACTACAAACCTAGATATTAAGACATTAATGGAGAGATTAAAAAGAATTGAGGAGACACAAGAAGAAACTAGGAAGAAGCTGATATCTGAGATAACAGTAATAAAGAATACTGTGAATGAAATAAATAACAAACTGATAAGCATGAAAAGCAGAATTACCCAAGGAGAAGAAAGAATCTCAGAGCTTGAGGACCAAAATATAGAACTAACCCAAACCATTAAAAACACAGAAAATAAGCTCAAAAAGACAGAACAAAACCTTCAAGAGACTGAACCTAAGAGTAATTGGCATTCTTGAGGCAGAAAGAGAGACAGAGACCACACTGGAACAAACTTTCCATGAGATCATTCAAGAAAACTTTCCTTATCTAATCAGTGATGCAAAAATTCAAACACAAGAGATTCAGAGAACCCCTGCAAGACAACAAATGAGAAAACCAACTCCTAGACACATAATAATTTGCCTAAACAAAGTAGGCATAAAATAAAAACCCTAAGGGAAATGAGAGAAAAAGGCCAGATCACCTACCATGGAAGACCAATCAGAATAGCAGCAGATTTATCTACAGAACCCCTGCAGGCTAGGAGAGCTTGGAGCC
>NW_007250507.1:92000-92401 GCF_000164805.1 Carlito syrichta
CATAAATCAAGCATAAGCAAATTTAAAAGGACCAAAATTCTACCATGCACCTTCTCGGACCACAGTGGAATACAAAAAACATTGACACCAACAAGGTCCCCCAAAACCCACAAAGACGTGGACAGTAAACAGCATGATTCTAAACAACTCCTGGGTCAATGATGAAATCAAGACAGAAATCAAAAGATACCTGGAAACAAATGAAAATGAAGAAACATCCTACCAAAATCTCTGAGATACCTTAAAAACTGTAGTAAGAGGGGAATTTATGTCCCTACAAACACACATGAAGAAAATGGAAGGAACAAAAACTAAGAGCCTAACAAGCCACCTAAGGAAGGTGGAAAAGCAAGACCACAAAAACTCTAATTTCAGCAGAAGAATCCAGATCACCAAAATAA
>NW_007250507.1:92798-113030 GCF_000164805.1 Carlito syrichta
TCACATTGATACCCAAGCCAGGTAAAGATCCAACAAAGAAAGAGAACTACAGGCTAATATTTTTGATGAACATAGATGCTAAAATTCTCAACAAGATCCTAGTAAACCAGATTCAAAAATACATCTCAAAAATCATCCATCATGACCAAGTAGGCTTCATTCCTGGGATGCAAGTCTGGTTCAACATTTGTAAAACCATAAATGTAATTAAATACATCAACAGATGACAAAACAAAAACCACATGATTATACCATTAGATGCAGAAAAAGCTTTTGATAAAATCTAGCACCCCTTCTTGATAAAAACCCTCGAACATCTAGGCATACAGGGAACATACCTCAAAATAGTAAAAGCCATCTATGAGAAACTCACAGTCAGCATGCTCCTAAATGGACAAAAATTATAACCATTTCCCCTGAAAACTGGAACAAGACAAGGATGCTCACTCTCACCCTTCCTGTTCAATGTAGTATTGGAAGTACTGGCTTGAGCAATCAGAGAAGAGAAGGCAATTAGGGGTATCCAAATAGGAAAAGAGGAAGTCAAGTTATCTCTCTTTGCAGATGATATGATTGTGTACCTTGAAAACCCAAGAGAATCTGTCAAAAACCTCCTTACACTGATAAAGGCCTTTGGTAAAATCTCAGGATACAAAACAAATGTGCAAAAGACAATCGCATATCTTTACACCAATAATAAACAAACAGAAACCCAAATAAAAGCCACAATTCCATTCACAATAGCCACAAAAAAGATGAAATATCTTGGCATGTTCCTACCACAGATGTGAAAGACCTTTACAATGAAAACTACAAAACACTGCTCAAAGAAATCAAAGATGATACAAAGTGGAAAAATATCCCATGCTCATGGATTGGAAGAATCACCATTGTGAAGATATCCATCGTACCTAAGGCAATCTACAAATTCAATGCAAAATCCATCAAATTACCAGCAACATTCTTCTCAGACCTAGAAAAAACAACACAGGAATTCATATGGAGACACAAACATCCAAGAATAGCCAGAACAATCCTCAGTAAAAACAAAACAAAACAAAACAAAACAAAGCAGGTGGTATCACATTACCAGACTTCAAACTTTACTATAAAGCTACAATCATCTAAACAGCTTGGTATTGGTATAGAAACAGTCATATAGATCAATGGAATAGAATTGAGATTCCCGAAGCAAAACCTCAATTTCTCAACCAACTCATCTTCAACAAAGCCTCCACCACCTACCACTGGGGAGAGGAGAACCTATTCAGTAAATGGTGCTGGGAAAACTGACTGACCACATGCAGAAGATTGAAACAGGACCCCTGTCTATCCTCATGCATAAAGGTTAACTCCAAATGGATCAGAGACCTAAATGTAAAACCTCAAACCATAAGAACATTAGAAAATGAAGGACATACCCTCATGGAAATCAGAACTGGCATCCAATTCCTGAACAAAACCCCAAACCCACAGGCCATAAGAGAGAAGAGAAACAAGTGGGATCTTATTAAACTGACAAGCTTCTGCAAAAGCAAAGAAACCATCAAGAGAGCAGGGAGACAGCCTACAGACTGGGAAAAAAGTATTTGCCAACGCCAGGTCTGACAAAGGCTTAACATCTTGGATCTACAAGGAACTCAAACATACTGAAAAGAAAAAAAACAAACAACCCCATTATAATATGGGCAAAAGATATGAACAGACACTTCATAAAGGAAGGCATCTGAGCAGCCAACAGACACATGAAGAAATGTTCAACCTCACTAATCATCAGGGAGATGCAAGTCAAAGTCACACTGAGATACCACCTAACTCCAGTCAGAATGGCAATTATCAACAACTCAAAAAATAACAGCTGCTAGAGAGGGTGTAGCAAAAAGGAAACACTTCTACACTGTTGGTGGGAGTGTAAACTAATGCAACCTCTGTGGAAAGCAGTGTGGTGATTCCTAAAAGCTCTAAATATCAATCTCTCATATGACCCTGCAATTCCCCTACTGGGAATATATCCTGAAGAACTCAAATCACTGTATAAAAAAGATACCTGCACATATATGTTTATTGCAGCATTGTTCACAATAGCAGGATCCTGGAAGCAACCGTGCTGCCCATCAAAAGAGGACTAGATTAAAAAATGTGGTACATATACACGATGGAATACTATGCAGCCATAAAAAAGAGCAAAATCATGAATTTCACAGCAAACTGGATGGAACTAGAGTCTATAATACTGAGTGACCTCTCACAGAATCAAAGATCCGAGTGTCACATGTTCTCACTCATATAATGGACCTTGATCATTCAATGTAATACTATAAGAAAATGAATGACAGTAGTGGGAAACTATTGGATTGGGAGATGGGATTAATGGTAGCAAATATCTGTCTGGGGATGGGGAAGCATCTCTTATCAACAGGGTGCCTGAATTAAACGTATTTGTATACCTAACCCTTAACTGTACCCCACAGCATCATAATAAAATAAAAAATATTGATAAAAAGAAAGTCATCTACATAGAAACAGAGTAGAATGGTGATTACCAGGGTCAGGAACAGAGAATATGGGGACATGTATGTCAAATGGTACAAAGGTTTAGTTAGAGAAGATGATTAAGCTCTGGAGAGTTAATGTACAGCAAGAGGACTATAGTTAAGACTACTATATTGTGTACTGAAGATGTGCTAGGAAAGTATATTTCAGGTGCTCTTACCACACACACAAAGGTAGCGATGTAAAGTGATGGATATGTTAATTTGCTTGACTGTAGTAATCATTTCCCTATGTCTGCATGTATCAAAGCATCATGTTGAACACCTTCAATGTGAAAAAAAAATCATGATGGTGAGGATTTGGAGAAAAGGGAATGCTTATACACTTTTCTATCTCTATGAAAAATACTGCCACAATTTCTAAAAGGAGTTGACTCTCCATATGATCCAGTGATCCTGCTTTTAGGATTATATCTGGAAGAAAACAAACCATTCTACCAAAAAAGACACCTGCACACACATGTTTACTGCAACACTATTCACAATAGCAAAAACATTAACGCAACCCTCTGCCAATCAAAAGTGCTTGATAAATAAAATATGGTACTTATAAAAAAATGGAGTATTGTGCAGACAAAAGTAGACAAATTAATCAATTTCACAATAAATTGAATGGAGTTAGAGACCAACATATTCAGTGATCCATTACAGAAATTAAAAAAAAAAAAAAACTGAATACCACATGATCTCACTCATAAGCAGAACCTGAACATTAATCACAATAGCACAAGGGAGGGACTGACAGTGGTGGAACACTGCCAGGGGAAGGGAGAACACATAACAACACAAAAGGTACCTGGTCCTAAACCAGGGGTTATGAGGACCAGTTGGAGGCCCAAATGTCACCTGCATTTAGAATACTTATGGATCTAATCCTGACTTACCCCACTTATCTGTAATATAGTCAAATTATGAAAATAAAATTAAGGTAGAAATTTTAAAAAAATAATTGAAACAAATGAAAATATTTACACAACATACAAAAATCACTGGGACACTGCGATAGATGTCTTGAGAGGGCATTTTATAGAGTTAAATGCCTACATCAAAAATGTAGAGATATTGGAAATCAACAACTTAACCTGCACCTCAAAGGATTAGGAAAAAAAGGCATTCTAAACTTAAAGCTAGCAGAAGAAAAGGAACAATAAAGATCAGAGTAAAGCTAAATGAGACTGAAACCAAAACAAAAGCAAAAAACAAAGAATCAATGAATCAAAAAGTTTGTTCTTTGAAGTGATTAAAAAATTAGACAGATTGCAAGGTAAACTAACAAAGAAAAAAAGAGAGGACTCAAATAAATTCAATCAGAAATGACAGGTGACATAACAATTGAAACCACAGAAATACAAAAGATTGTCCGAGAGTACTATGAATACTTCTATGGCAATAAACAGGAACATCTAAAAAAAAGGATACATTTCTGAAAAAAAAAACTCCCAAACTTGAATCAAGAAGAAAGATATACCAAAATAGATATCCCAAGCTTGAATCAAGAAGAAATAGATATACCAATTTTATTACCAATAATTGGTAATAAAATTGAATCAATAATAAAGAAATCTTCTGACAAGAAAAATCTCAAGCACAGACAGATTTATAGCTGAAGGAATGTATCACAAAATTATAAGAGACATATATGACAAACTCACAGTCAACATCATACTTTATCAGAAAAAGTTGAAAACTTTCTCCCTTAGAAAAGGAGCAAGAAAGGGATGCTCACTCTCACCATTCAATTCAACATTTCCTAAAAGCCCTAGCAAGAACAAACTGGTAAGAGAAAGAAATAGAAGGCATTCGAATCAATAAAGAAAAAGTGAAACAGTTACTGTTTGCAGATGACATGATTATATACCCTAAAATCTTAAAGACTTCCAAGAAGCTTCTAGACTTGGTAAATAATTTTCATAAAATCTGTACTGTTCCTATACACCAACAACACTCAAACCAAGAACCAAACCAAGAACCAAATTAAGAGCTCAATCCCATTCACACACACACACACACACACACACCCATAACAAGTTGAAAGATTGCTACAAGGAGAACTACAAAACACTGATGAAACAAATCATAGATGACACAAATAGAAGAACATTCCATGTTCATGGATCAGAACAATTATTGTTAGAATGTTCATACAGCCCAAAGCAATCTACAGATTAAATGCAATCTCAATCAAAATAACCTCATTCTTTACAGAACTAGAAAAAACAATCTGAAAATCTTTATGAAAACAAAAAAGAGCCCAAATAGTCAAAATAATTCCATCAAATAGAACAGTGTAAGCATTATGCTACCTGACTTCAAATTAAACTATATGGCAATAGTAACTAAAACAATATGTTACTGGTATAAGAATAGACATGTAGATCAGTGGAACTGGATAAAGCACTCAGAAATAAAACCACCTATCTACAACCAAATGATCTTCAACAAAGGCAACAAAATTCAGCAACAGGAAAAAAACACTATTCAAAAAAAGTTTCTGGGAAAATTTGCTAGGAAATGAAAGTGAATCTCTATATTCAACCATATGCACAAATTAACTCAAGATGGATTAACGACTTAAATGTAATACCTGAACCTGTTAAAAAATCCTAGAATTCTAGAAAAGCCTCTTCTAGACATGGATTAAGCAATGAATTTATGAAAAAGACCCCAAAAGCAATTGCAACAGAAACAAAAATAGAAAACTGGACTTATTAAACCAGAAAGCTTCTGCACAGCCAAATAAATAACCAGCAGCATAAACAGAAAATCTATTGAATGGGAGAAACTACTTGCAAATTGAACCTTAGACAAAGGGCTATAAAGAATCTTCAAGAAACTCAAACAGCTCAACATGACAAAAATAAATAACCCTATCTAAAAGTGGTCTAAGAATATGAATACACACTTCTCACAAGAAGATAATTAGTGGCCAATGAACATATGAGAAATGCTTACAAAAATTTGTTTTCCCATAGATTTAAGGGCTAGAATTCCGAACTAAAAATATTGTCATGTTTCATTCTCTCTGTGGGCTATGAGAGACTGGCATAGGCCTCTCTTCTTGGCTTATAAGTAGATGTCTTATTTGTTTCTCTTCACATTGTTTTCCCTCTAGCACGTAAGGGACACAGATATTCAAAACGTGGCATTCCATTCCTGGACTCTTCAAATTCATGTACTTCTCACATACAAAATAAACTCATTCTATCACAATAGCCCCAACAGTCTTAACTCTTCTGGCAACACCTTTAAAGTTTAAGTACAAAGGCTTTTCTAAATATCATCCCTGAAGTTAAAATAAGAACAAAAATATCATCTAAATTAGATATGGATTAGATGCAAGGTGCAGTTCATAT
Organism: Carlito syrichta; assembly: GCF_000164805.1. NCBI lineage: Eukaryota > Metazoa > Chordata > Mammalia > Primates > Tarsiidae > Carlito > Carlito syrichta. The sequence goes on from NW_007250507.1 coordinate 98,704, forward strand.
TGATACATATTGCTTTCATCTATGACGTTGTAAAATTACACAAGTTTTGTGCTTCCAAAATACAATGTCTGAACAAGTAGAGGATAGACATTTCCTTCTCAAAAGTGAAAAAATAGAAAAGAAGAAGGAAATAACTTGTTCTGTCTAACTCAAGAACCCAGCAAGGCAAACATTAAATTTTAAGGCATGAAAATGACCTTCTTTGACTTCATTGCCTGCCTTCTGGACACACTGAGGCAGTGGTGGTATGTCAAGGCCCCAGGCAGCTCCATCACTTTGCCTGTACTGGTTGCAGCCCAGTAGGCTGTCATGCAGAGGAGTCAGAGACCTGCAGCATCTCAGGCTGTTGTTGTGCTCTTGTGACTACCCCATTCTACCCCATTGTTGGCTAGGTTTTTTTTTGTTTTATGAGTGGAGAAAAATATAAAGAGGTTATTAGTTCAGTAAAACCCTGCAGTCCACAAAGCAAAAAGTTGTATAGTCATAGTAAAGATCTACTTGGGTATAGTTTTTAATCTAAGTTCCAGTTATTGCCAATTTGGGCTAATTTTGGAGATATTCTACACAAGATTTTTGTTACAAATCACAATTTTGCAATCTCTCCTCAAAAGAGAAAAACAGAAGTTTTTTTTAACATAAGCTTAATTTCTGAAGTCTTAGTTTTTATATATGTACATAAATTCTATGATCCCATTTATTATTACACCATTCAGGAAGACTTTGAATACATAAGTGGCTTTTTATTTCCATATGATTAGTAGAATTTTAGTTGCATTATATTTCTATTAACCTCATGCATTTGTCATTCATGTTTGAAGAAACAAACATATAAAAATATATATGTAACATGAGGGTTTCTCTCTGAAGCAGGGCTAAAAATTTTTTTTGGAAAATTTTGAGAAAGTATATCAAGTGAATTCATATTTACCTCAATGTCATGAATTATGTTTAGATAGGAAAAAGGAAATTTATCTTGATCTTAAGTAGAAAAAGTCTTAGATTGCCTTGAGTTAGACTTTAAGAAAACTAGGATATATTCTGCCTTATTAAAAGTTCTTTGGAAAATGACACCTCTGGTTTAATTATTGGTGATATACTCTCATTCTCTTTTCTTGTGTATTTAAATATGTCCAGAAGCAAGTTTATGTAGATACTGAACAGTGTTATAAGAATTGGATTAGTGATTTCCCAAGTCCAGGGGTTTGAGAACAGCCTGGTCAACTTGGTGAGACCTCTTTTCTACAATAAATCACATGTAATGACAGTCATTACTGAAAAAAACAAAGGGGGCAGAGGGAACTGAACAGTTCAGAACTAAAAACAATTTTGCCACAGTAATTGGTTCAGAAGAGGAAATATAATCCAGACTTATATAACATGAGTGAAGAACAAGATTTTTTTTGGTTATAATTGGGAGAAAAAACTGTCTGCATATTAGGGACATGAATAGGAATGCCAATTGCCTTGATTGCTCCTGGCAGCAAACTCACAACCAGAGAAATATTTTTTCCTTTGGTCGAGGAAACATTAATAATGTAACAGAAAATAAGATATTTGAAGAGTGATTAATAAAATAATTGCAAGAAATATGAAATTTATACTATTGAATATTTAAAGTAAGAGTTAGAAGCAATTTGGCCTCTTGCCCAATGAACCTCTTGCCCCAAAAACTCTTAGATTGTTAATTGCTAAATCTCAAAGTGAAATAACCAGTGGCCAGAAAAAGTAGATGAATATTTCTTTTGTTCTAAGCTGTTAATACTATACTTCAGCTTATTTTTTCTGACATAGGTCAACATTATAAGTGAGAAGTTTAATTAGAAATAATGCCCAATAAAAACAAACTGTGGTATACCTTTATTTTACTGTTGAAGTCAGATTGCTATTGTATTTGACATTGCTGTGTGAAAATGCATGCGGATATTTTTATATAGTTTACCAGTAGCTAGCAATAAAAAGTATATAGAAAAAGCAATAACATGAGGTGTTCTCAAAAATTGCAGGCTCTCCTGTTGTGTACATAGGTCAGCTCATGTAATGAAATGTTATTTTATTAGTTGGAAACTTAGATTACAACTTTTCTCCCCATATGTAATTTTTCTTTCAAAATTTAAGTAAAAAGGAAAGTTTCAATACCTATGTCTTCAAAACCTATTACCCTATACTCAATTTTATTTTATTGTTATTCAGAAAGAGCTAGGTCAATAAAAAATAAAATAATTGAAAAATTTGAATTTCATGGAAGGTTTTGCAACAAGGACACAGAGCTGTGCTGACTTACAATATAGCAGTTTTAAAACTATAGAGACTGCTGTTGGTCAGCAATAAAACTCAGAGAAAATTCAGGTAAGGAGGAAAGAAACAGAAAAGAAACTATTATCTAACAGAAATAAAACAAAATTCTGAAAAGATAGCATTGGTAGAAGTCATTGAATAAAATGTATAATGTTCTGAATAGAAAGAAAAAGGCTTTCCTCAGTTTGCTAACCATGGAAGAGATGTCTGTATATGCAATAGAAGAACTACAAAATAAACAAATACTTGCTAATATTCATTCCTTCTCCAAAATGACATATTCATTGCAAAATTTCATGATGGGGGCTTTTCAAAGTGGCATGGCATAATGACACTGCCTTACTAAAGTGAATTCAACAGTTAATTAGCAAAATGCAGTAAATACTTCCATTCTTGGGTTCATTTATTATAAAAATTATCAGAAAAGAAGGCATAAAATCAAAGACACACTTGATGCTGGAAATTTTCCAATTGATGTTTTCCCTGTGCTGCCCACATTTTAAAAATAATTTTAAAGTCTGTTGTGATTTGTATACTATAAAATTCTTTCAACTAAAGTATTAAAACTGCAGATACTAGTATATTCATGAAATTGTGCAACACCCACCATAATTTAATTTTAGAATATTTTTTTACCTTCAAAATGTACTCTAACCATGTGAAGTGGGGTGAGAGGGGTCAATTTTCTTACCCTCAGTCCTATTCAACCATTAAACTACTTTGTGTCTCTACCTATTGGCCAACTCTGACATTTTCATATAAATGAAATTATACAACTTGTGTCTTTTTGTGACAGACTTTATTTATTGGTGCTTTATTCAGTACTGAACTATTGAATACTGATACATGTTTCCGTATTTCTTTGCTGAATAATAGTCCATTGAATGAATATGCCACATTTTGTTTTGCCAACTTTTTTCACCTGATAGGCAGTTGAATTGTTTCTACATTTTAGTTAATATGAATATTGCTGCTATGTACTTGTACATACATTTTTGTGTGAATGTGTTTTTATATTTTTCTGTGTATATACCTAAAAGTAAAACATGAGTCATGTAGAAACTTTTGTGTTTACTCTTTTGAGGTATTGCCAAACTGTTTTCCATAATGTCTGCATCGTTTTATATTCCAGCTATACATTTTTTGCACCTACAATTTTAAACCCCCATGATCATAACCTAACCCTCTGTTGCTGTGTGGGGATAGCAATGGATTACCTACAGATGAAGATCAAGAAGTGGTTGTTGTATGTAACAGAGGGAAGGTTCAACCAAATTATTCCAGAAATACCATCTGTCTCTTATTAAAATGTCAATAAGTAATATTCATGATTGTCATCATATCTATAAACTGTTTCATTATAAGATGCTGTCCAATGATATCCTGGTTGTTATTAATACTTACAATTCCCCGAGAAGTCAGTCTCCCTGAACACTTCTAATTGCAGCTCAAAAAGAAGGTGCTGTGATTTAATGTGTTCTTGAGTTTGTCATTTGGAAAGAAAAGAGAGTCCCAGAGCAGCCACCACTGTGCTTGGGCAGGGAGTTGCTTAGAATTGCTGAAAGCAATTTATTTATCTCATTGAAAGGGATCAACTCTTTTAAGAATTGGATAGTATAATGATGGGAGGGGAATCATCTCCTATGGGATTTATCCAGGATCAAATAAGAATTAGTTATACCTCTACTTCTAGAGACAGATCTAAAACTTAGAGACATGGCATTCATTATCCAGCTGAGAATTTAAAAATAACACCTCAGGGGAAATTAATTGGAGTTAAACAAATAAATAAGTACTAGGAAGATTAGTTTTTAAAATCATTGGTCAGGTTCTGTGGCTCAGCCTGCAATCCCAGCAATTTGGAAGGCTGAGAAAAGTGGATTGGCTTATCCTGAGGGTTCAAGACCAACCTGGGCAACTTAGCAAGACTTCATCTAGTGTAGTAGCCTAGTGTAGTAGCTCATGCCTAGTGTAGTAGCTCATGCCTGTAGTTCCAGCTACTTGGAAGGCTGAGGTCGAAGGATCACTGGAGCCCAGCTGGTCAATGCTGTGGTGGCCATGAGAGTGCCAGCACACTCCAGCCTGGTTATCAGAGTGAGACTCCAACTCAAAAAATATATGTACCATAATTGTCCTTAAAAATCAGATAACATAACTGGGCTCAGTGGCTCTGCCAGTAATCCCGTGCCTTTGGGAGGCTGAGGTGAGTGGGTTCGAGACCCACTTGGGCAGCGAGACCTCATCTCTACAATAAATTCAAAAATCAGCCAGACGTGGTAGCGCATGCCTGTAATTCTGGCTACTCGGAAGGCTGAGGTGGAAGGATCGCCAGAGCCCAGCAGTCGTGGCTGCAGTGGCCAGGAGCAGCCACTGCACTCCAGTCTGGGCGACTGAGTGAGACTCCAACTAAAAAAAAAAAAAATCAGATAACATTAGGACAGATTTTATTTAATTGTATATACTATTTGCCCAGAGGCCCTTTACTAGCAGGAAAAAAAACCCAGAAGTTATGGGGAGTCTGTAGGACTGACACTACAATGTGAATTTTGGAGAGGTCTTCTTAAGGCTGTGAAAAAACTAACCTTTGACCACACCTTGTAAGGAAAGCAAGCACTCTGCTTTCCACATAGAAATCTTGGAACTGATCCTAGTAATCTACACTCAAAACTTATACAATTGTTTTTTAAGTTGGTATATTATATTAGTTTAATGTTTTTGCTTTTTATTACATAGTTAATTTGTGTTTTTAATCTCATCTCCCCCTCCTTTACAATCCCATCCCATTGGGTTTTCTACTTCTAGTTTTAAATTGAGCACTAGCTCTTTGTAGTTTTTTATTCCATTCTAAACAAGAAGTTTATTCAAACAATAAGACACTTGACTTGAAGGGAATCTATCTAGAATTCTTTTTTTTAGAGTGGTTTATCCCTATGTAAAGACAGATTGCCCCACATGTAACAGATACATACAAAAAAAGTTATAAATATTTCCCCAGTTTTACAATGATAAATGAAAAACCTTAAAATTATTCAATTGAACAAGGTATGCAAGGATTTTTTATGTGGTAGTCTTTTTGTTAAAAAATATGAAAGCAAGATAACTGTAATATAAACATAAGAGCTGAATGAACATGCCACTAACAGAGAAAGTGGGTATTTTCACAGAACCAGTATTTGCTCCATCCTATCTCCACTTGATGTCAATCAAAATATATCATTGGCCATTTAGTTGAAAAAAATATCAATTTGCATATGCACATACATCAGTTACTTTATGTACAACAAAGAAATCAGGAAGGGGAAGATGAAAGAATGAAGAAAACTATGCTGTAGTTGTAAAAATGTGGTGGAAACAACTTGCAGTTTTCTAATTGAAAATGTAATCTTGGTCAATAAGAACAAAGTTCTGGAGTAAATAACCAGCTTCCCTTTTTAGTAGGCGGCTCCTGTCTGCTGCTGGAACACATCAATTGTATCTTCATCCTCCATTTCCAACTTGCAGGTGTGTCTATTTCATTGATTGGCTGCCCGTCAAACTGGAATCTGATTTGACTTATTGACAAACCCTGTCATTAACAATAAACTTTAGTTTACTAAGTGGTGTATGCCTCTGAATCTTAAACTGCACCACAGAACCATCCTGCCCCACTACCTTCAAATTAATATGGTCACTGTTCTCAGAAATCCACAGAGTTGGAGTTTCTCTGTCACCCAGGCAGCAGTGCAGTAGCATAATCACAGCACACTGCAAACCCAAAATCTTGGTCTCAGAAGATCCTTCCCCCTTAGCTTCCCAAGTAACTGGGACTACAGGTGTGCACCACCATATCCAGCTAATTTTTTGATTTTTTTTTTTTTTTTTTTTTTTGCTGAAACAAAGTCTCACTAAGTTATCCAGGCTGGTTTTGAACTCTTGGACTAAAGCAATTCTTCCACCTTGCCCTTTCCAAGTGCTGGGATTGCAGATGTGAATCATTGCACTTGGCCCATACTTTTTTTCCAATGATGCTTTAATAAAGTTGAAAAAAATTACTCACCATTACCTTCTGTGTGGCTTTCCAGAAGTGAAACAGCCACAACTAGTACAGGTGAGCCAAAGCAAAGCTTCTTTTTAATGTGCTGATATGTGTACACCTTTTCTCAAGCACCTTCTACTCTTGTATTTTTTTTCCATGTGCCACATTTTCTAAAGTTACAAACTCATCTTGTCCATCCTTAAAACACGCAGTGAAAATGAGAGTTGTTATTTAAATGTGGCCTTCAAAAATGTAGTAGTTTTATTGTCCTTTGCAGTTTTCTGTTTCTGTCAGGTTGTAACAGAAACTGAAGTACACGTTTTCCTTATTGGATAGCCAGAACTCATGTCTAATGGAAACTGTATCCCTGTCCAAACATGATGCCTTGGGGTTACAGTAAGAACTCAATGGTTGGAAATAATGACTGCATTAAAATTGCATCTGGTGCTGTTTTATATCTGCACCATAATTCAGAAAGAGGTGGATGGAAAAATAAAATCATTAATACTACTTGAAAACAGCAAATATTTTGCATCTGTGTGTACATATATATGTATGAAAAATACATAATAGGCATTGACTCCCATCAACAATCTGCAAATTACCTAACAAACAATGTTCTGTATTCTATATCTAAGTCTGTCAATATCCTTTTAGGCCATTTAACCAAGCAGAGTGGTCCAATCTGGTTATGTGGTCATGGAAGATACTTTTAATTCCATCTCTGTCACTAACTAATAAAGAAAACTTTATTTATCTATCAATTTATTAAATCTCTGGTCTACATGTGTTCCAGATAGCCAGGATTATAGAGTACTTCAGCTCTCACAATGAGATTTTATGTCATGCTTCTTGGTCTTCTTTTTTCTTTGTTGTTTAGTTGTTATTCCATAATCATAAACTTAGCTCTACAATTCAGCTAGACATGGAAAAGAATAAGAAAAATATGGAACACAAAGAACATCAGGGAGAATTCAATGATCATAGAATATTGTGAGGAAGTATGATAAAGTCAGAAATGATGAACTTCTGGTTGGTCTTGTCATTCCTGGCTCAAAGTGCTCCGTGGCATCCACAATATTCATATCTTCATTGCCAAAGACTACATGCTTGCCATCCAATTCCAACCATTCAGTATTTCAGATAAAAAATTGCAAACCATATGTGTTGGGTTCAATATTTGCCATGGACATGATGTCAGGATCTGGATGCATCAGGATGAAGTTCTAATCATCTGATGTGTCTCCATAGAAAGATTTGTTAACAGTGCCATTATGGCGTATATAGTCACCACCTTGGCAGAAAACCTCTGCAATAATTTTTGAAAACTGGAACCTTCATAAACAAGTCCTTTCTCTGCAGTGCTCAGAGCATGAAAGTTTTCTGCTTTCTTTCGAACTTTGTCTGCAAACAGCTCAAAAGAGTCACAGCCCGAGGGCTTGCCATCTATGACAGCATTGAAGAGCAGGGTGGGGTGGACCATGGCTGAGGGCAAAAGACTATAGTCAATGGATGCATCTGTAAAGCTTCTTGGTCCTTTTTGCTTGTGAAATTGCTGAGGAAGGAAGGTCAAAACATTTAAAGTTTATATTAAGTGGGGCTATCTGTATATTTAATTTAATATTGTAATGTATTTTAATATATCATAGGTATAAAATATATCAATCTTTTGTGTATATTTAGAGAATAATAAAAACCGAGAAGCCAACAAACACATGAAGAAATGCTCAACCTCACTAATCATCAGGGAGATGCAAATCAAAACCACACTGAGATACCACCTAACTCCAGTCAGAATGGCAATTATCAACAACTCAAAAAATAACAGCTGCTGGAGAGGGTGTGGTGAAAAGGGAACACTTCTACACTGCTGGTGGGAGTGTAAACTAGTGCAACCTCTGTGGAAAGCAGTGTGGCGATTCCTAAAAGCTCTAAAAATTGACCTTCCATATGACCCTGCAATCCCCCTACTGGGAATATACCCTGAAGAACACAAATCACTCTATAAAAAAGATACCTGCACACGTATGTTTATCGCAGCATTGTTCACAATAGCAAGAACCTGGAAACAACCATGCTGCCCATCAAAAGAGGACTGGATTAAAAAAATGTGGTACATATACACGATGGAATACTACGCAGCCATAAAAAAGAACAAAATCATGAATTTCGCAGCAACCTGGATGGAACTAGAGTCTATAATACTGAGTGACCTCACACAGAAACAAAGATCAGAATATCACATGTTCTCACTCATATAATGGACCTTGAACATCCAATGTAATACTATAAGAAAATGACTGACGGTACTGGGAAACTATGGGGGGGAGGGGGAGGGGATTAACAGTAGCAAATATTTGTCGGGCTGGGAAAACCCCTTTTATCAACAGGGTGTTTGAATGAAACGTAATTGTACCCCTAACCCTTAACTGTACCCCCCAAAACTATAATAAAAATACTGATTAATTATTAAAAAAAAAAAAAAAAAATACCCAGTGGAATACCATTACAACCGAAAAAAAAAAAAAAAATGCAGAAAACCTATCACTCAGAAATAGATTAATCATCAGAAACTAAAAAGCTATCTCTGTGGCCTTCTAATCATTTCATCATTCTCATGATATATATTTCTGTGCTGATAATTTTCTTGTTTTTGTTAATAGCAAATCCATGTATGTATCATTTAACTTTAATGACTTGTTACATTTAATAAATTATTTCATGTGTATTTTTCTGTGACTTACTTCTCTTGAACAATTGATATTTCAAATTCATCCATGCTGATATGCATAACTACAGTGCATTCACTTCTGCTGCTTTAAATATATTACAATGTGTTTGTTCTTTCTGTCATTTGTGGGCAACTGTATTATTTACAGGTTTTGTAATGCAAACACTACAATAAACATTTTATTTTATTTATTTATTTTTATTTTTTGAGTTGGAGTCTCATCTGTCACCCAGACTGGAGTGCAATGGCATGCTCCTGGTCACCACAGCCTCGACCTGCTGGGCTCAGGAGATCCTTCCACCTCAGCCTTTCAAGTAGCTGGAACTACAGGCATGCGCTACCCTACCCAGCTAATTTTTGATTTATTGTAGAGATGAGTTCTCACCAAGTTGCCCAGGTGGCTCTCGAACCCACAGGCTCAGGCAATCCACTCACCTCAGCCTCCCAAAGTGCTACAATAGACATTTTAGAATATCGTGTCAAATACACACATATAAGAATTTCTCAAGTGTGTGTGTGATTATTCATCAAGGCTAAAGTGCCATCAAAAGTAAAATATGGATAATTATTTTTCACAAATAAAAAGAACATATACCAAATTAAAAATATCAGAATGCTTTGTTATGATTACATTTCAATTTCAGAGCTATTAAACTGTGAAAAAATGTGTGTTGAAATTGATGAAACAGAGTAGCTAGGAGTGGAATTGCTGGACTGTAGAGAATGCAAACTTCCCATTTACTAGGAATTATTCCAACTCCAGATTTACTGGAAATGAAATTCTGCTGGTTTTCAGATTTTATTTTAGTGATTTCCACACCCACCATGGATTACTGGGGTCTCTACCTCCTTGCATCTTTTACTTTGTTTGTCTGCATCCTCTTATACCAAGACAGAAATACATTTTAATTTTAATTTTAAGCTTGACAAGTAGTTTAGGACTTCAGAACCTTAGAAAATGAAGGAGACACCCTTATGGAAATTTGTACTGGCAATCAATTCCTGATCAAATCCCTAAGTGCTCAGGTTATAAAAGATAAGATAGAAAAATGGGACTTCATCCAACTGACAAGCTTCTGCAAAGCCAAAGAAACCATCAAAAGAGCAGGGACATAGCCCACAGACTGGGAAGTAATATTTGTCAATTGTATGTCTGGAACTCAAATGTACCAAAAAAAAAAGCAGCCAAATTGCAAAGTGGACCAAAGATATTAATAGACAATTTTCAAAAGAAGACATATGAGTAGCTAACAGATAAATGAAAAAAAGCCCAGCCTTACAAGTAATCAAAGAAATGCAAATTAAAACCACACTGAGATGCCACCTAACTCCAGTCAGATGACAATAATAAATAACTCAAAAAAAGCAGATATTGGAGTGGAACTGGAGAAAATAGAACACTTTTACACTGTTGGTGAAAGTTTAAATTACTACAAACTCTGTGGAAAACTGTTTGGTGTTTCCTAAAAGATCTAAAAATCGACCTTCCATATGACCCCACAATTCTCCTACTGGAATATATGCAGAGCAACTCAAATGACTGTATGAAAAAGATGCCTGAACACTTATGTTTATTGCAGCATTGTTCACAATAGCAAAAACATGGAACCAACTGAGCTGCCACCAAAAAAGGACGGGAAAACAAAAAATATGGTACATATAAATGAAGAAATATTGTAGATTCATGAAGAAGGATAAAATTATGAACTTCACAGCACCTTGGATGGACTTAGAATCTATAATACTGAGCTATCCATCGCAGAAAAAAAGAAATGAGTATCTCATGTTCTCACTAATAAGCGTATCTTGAACAATTATCGTAATATTATAAGAAAATGATTGGTAGTAGTGGGAATGTGCCAGGAAAGGAGAGAACACTGAATGAATAAGGGTACCTGCATAATAAACATTTGCATAACTAACCCTAAATTGTACCCCACATCTTTAAAATTAAAAACTTTAAAAAGAAAAAAAATGCATTACATTATCTTCATTAAAAAAGCGTGGTTTTTGCTGTTTTCTATTTTTTGTGTGTGATAACTTTTTTCTTACAGTAATGAAGTATTCCTTAAAAGTGATAGACCTCAACTTTAATATTCCTTGTCCTTGTATATTTTTGATAAATATTTGACTGTTTCAATAGTCCTTTTATCAATTTCTGTTTCTTTTTATAAATATTTTATAATTTTATGAATTTAGCCATTTTACTTATTCTAAAGTATATTAGTTATAATGTTTATGATACCCTTTAAAGTCTGCTATGTTTTGAGTTATTGCCCTTGTAAAACCTGAACTCTATTTATGCTTCATTATTTTCTTAATCTGTTTTATTAGAGGTGTGATTATATTATATATTTTATAAAAAGCAATTTTCAATTTGATTAAACCTATTTATTACTTTTGATCTCTATTTTATTAAATTATCTTTGTTTTCTGATTTTGCTTTGCTTTTGGGAAGTTATTTGTCAACAAGGCAAGATGTTTGATTTATTATCGTTTCCTATTTATTACTAAATGAACTTTTAAATCCTGTAAACATCAGTTAATTATGTGTAAAAATTATGGAGTGTAAATTTTCTATTTTCATTGTATTCTAAATGCTTTTATCTTTTTTTTTTTTGAGTTGGAGGTTGGAGTCTCACTCTGTTGCCCAGACTGGAGTGCAGTGGCCGCTCCCAGCCACAGCAGCCTCGACCTGCTAGGTTCTGGCGATCCTTCCGCCTCAGTCTTCTGAGTAACCGGAATTACAGGCACGCTACCATGCCTGGCTAATTTTTTGATTTATTGTAGAGATGAGGTCTCGCCTGCCCAGGAGGGTCTTGAACCCGCGGGCTCAGGCAATCCACTCACCTCAGCCTCCCAAAGGCGCAGGATTACAGGCTGAGCCACCGAGCCAGGCTCTTTTATCTTTTTAATCAATTTTATACTATGTTTCATTGAAAATGTGTAATGTAGATGGGCTCGGCTCATCGTGTAATCCCGTGACTTGGGAGGCTGAGGTGAGTGGATTGCCTGAGCCCGCAGGTTCGAGACCCACCTGGGAAATTTGGTGAGACCTCATCTCTACAATAAATCAAAAAATTAACCAGTGTGGTAGCGTGCGCCTGTAGTTCCGGCTACTTGGAAGGCTGAGGCGGAAGGATCGCCAGATCCCAGCAGGTCAAGGCTGTGGTGGCCTGGAGCAGCCACTGCACTCCAGTCTGGGTGACAGAGTGAGACTCCAACTCAAAAAAGAAAAGAAAAGAAAAGAAAATGTGTAATGTAATTTTACACACAAATGTTTTAGCTATTTTTTATTTCTTATTTCAAATTTTATTGCAAAGAACTTGATATATATAATTTTTATGAAATTAATTTTTTAGTTTCCATTGAGAATGTCTTTATCACCTTAAACACACAAGTTTTGGTTGTTCATGTGCACATGAAGGTACATTCAGTATATTATGTATGTGATAATTTGAGTTTATCAATGGTATTTTTCAGATTTTAGTATTTCAGTTTATATTTGTTTACTTGATTTATCAACTAAATCTGAAAACCTTTATATTCCATCCACATATTGCAATGAAATATTGTAAAGAGTTTTTATTAATCATATATCTGTTTGTTTATGATGGATATGTACTTTTGTTCAATTATTTCTCTTAACATTTTGTATTATTATTCTTTATCTTGTGAGTTATGCTTTTTTCATAATTTATCTAGAAAGATTTTAAGATTTTTTTGGTTCACAGTAGCCAAGCATATCTATCATTTTATTTCAATGATGTGTTTTGTATGTTTTTCTTTTATTTATTATAGCCTTTTTGTAGTACAATTAGTGGTTTCTAAGATTGATGGACATTGAGAGAGGGAAACATTTGAAATGAACGAAATACCAACTAGAAGAGCAATAAGTGTACATTTTTATACCATGTAATACTACAAGAGGAATAAATGAAATAACATGGCCAGAGATAAAACAGAAAGTGCATTAATATTGAAAGAATTCCACAACCACAGATATATGTTATGATAATTTTTTTGTAAATGTTGAATGGATAATTTAAGTACTATACATAGTGACAATGTGAGCTTTTCATTGGTTGAGAGGATAAAATGTATTAACTTTTATGGACAAGTAGTTACTTTCTTTAAAAGCTGCATTAAAATAATTATGATAAAAATCTACTACCATCATTTTAACTTTGTGTGATGATAATATCGATGTTGATTATATCATTTCTTGTATGTTTATATATTTTCACAATTTAAAATTAAATCAATAAACACCCTCAAACTATAAGTGACAAAAACCCTATGTATGTTACAGAATTAATTCCTTTAGAAAATTGTAAACAAGATAAAATATACAAACTAATTTAAATAACTGACTGAAAATTAGAATGTAAATTGATAATGTTGTATTATATTTATATTCATTTTGCATGAATAAGGTTATCTACATTGTTCAAACTCAAAAGATTCTAAGAGCAAAATAAAACTTCTGAAACCTCTAGATTTCTTATTTTGTTCAGTTCTTTCTAAACTCAGTTGCAAATACCCAAAGAAATTTTCAATCAATTTAGAATATTTTAACTGTGAAACAATATACAAATATAAAAGCATTTTCTTTGATTTAAAGTGCAAAGTAACATTCTCAGGGGAAAATTTTGTGTTTTATTTTACAAATAAGGACACTTCCCTGCTTCCCACATATTGAGATAAAGATTTTCTTCTCAAGTATCAATAAGTAGACAGCAAACAATCCATGGTTAAAAATGCATTTCTTCAGGAAGTAAAAGTCTCACCCAAGGTAGAAATTTGATTCCAGCACCCCCTAAGAATCAGGTTGTTCAATGAGTTTGTTTTATGTCAAGAAATTTATTTTTGGCTCACCAATGGAATAAGAGATACTGACAAGCAAATTTAACAACAGTACAATTTTCAAAATTATTTTTAAATAAAATTGCATGATTACTTTTATCTGTGTGTTAATTAAATACTGTGAAAGTGATATTTTGTACAAATGAGATAACCTCAAATTGGTTATGGGTTTGAGTAATGTGGGAGTTGAAATTCCCCCATGATTTGAGCAGTTTTAGTGGAGAGACCATGTTGATATGTTAAAGGAAGGATGGAAAGAGGAAAATAGGAATAGTGGTGCTAGACAACTTTTTAAGTAAAGTTTATTCTAAAAAAAAAAAAGGACAATAAAGAAGCACTTGAAAATACACGGAGGTAGTAGATTTTTTATTTGTAGTTTTAAGGATGTTTTAAGGATATTTGTAGTTTTTAAAATTTTTT